>NW_027113518.1:250235-253273 GCF_000696795.3 Halyomorpha halys
ATATTTATGAGCACATGAACTTCCAGGATCCCACCTTCCACTTCCCTATCTAGCAACCAGAAATATCGTAGACGAAATAAATTTCTTTGACAGTAAAAAAAAAAAATGTGTGTTTTCATCATTGGAGAAAGTACAAAGAAACAGATATTTCAAAAATGAGGCCGAAGAAATATATTTATATGGCCCATTTAATCTCTTATCTCGCATTGTGTCTACTCGAGAGAAACTTCTGAATATGTTTTTATATTTTTATTTTTTTTTTACATATTTAATAATCCTGATGAAAGGACACCGCGCCTGTGAATAACATCCTTAAGTTAGATGAATAACGAAAATTCTACTTTAATGCTCATTATTTAAAATATGTAAGTAAGGAAACGGCTCATTATTAAACAATAAATAAATACTAACGCTCCATACTCATAAATTTAACACTTTATTCACATTAAATATTAAGAAGGTGGTCAGGGCTGCGGTCAAAAAGAACAAAAATAGTTTTCAACTATTTATTATCCGACGTTTGGCCCCAATTTGTAGGGGTATAATTATTGTCAATAATTATATTATTTATTAATAATTATATCATAATATAATTAATATTATTTTTTATTTTATTTTTTTCCGATCCCTCTAAAACAGAAAAGAAACAGTGAATTAGTGAGTGCTTTACTGTGAAAAAAGGAATAAATCGTGTTGCGCATTACCTTTTACTACCTTTGCTATTTTAAGGTTAATTAATATTATTAAAAATAGAGGTTAGAAATTTTTAGTATCTTACTTTTAAATTTATACTACAACAAAGAGCATTACATTAGATTTCAGTGCCTTATATATGATTGAATCGAATTTGTTCAGGTGTCCCCCCTGAACAAATTTGTAAAATACGAATTTTGTGGTAACGGGAAAATAAAACCATTTTCGCCTTCGTTCTTTAGATTTATTGCTTTTTTTTTCGAAAACTACTAAAAAGCAACAACTTTAACACCAACTGGTGTTATGTGGAATGCAACATCGATAACAAAACATTTATGTTGAAAAAGCATCGTCAAAAATACATCATTGTTTTTTAACATCCATTTCAGTTTCATAAGGTCTATTCCAACGACTACGCATGCTCCGGACTGGCAGAAGTTGTTGCTGGAAGTTCTGGAAGGTGTCACCAATCTTTACAAAACGTGGAGACACTAGGGATTACTCTATTCATGCCACATTATTCTCATAAAAAATGGGATTTTCTACTGTATCATTTTTAGACAATATTTAATTAAACTTTTCGATCAATATCAATTAGTTTTTATACTTTTTATGTTCATACTTTGATAAGATGTTTTTAATATTTATTTTAAAAGAAATATCATAGAAAAGCAGAATGGATTGTATGATATTGTATTAATTTATGATAGATAATGTAATTTATGATAGATAAATGATAATAATAAAGAAAGGGAACATTATGCATGAGTCAGTGATGGCAACACCCAACAAAAAGCCAGGATGTTCAGATCAGAAGGAGCTCTTGAGAAGACAGCATCAATCAGGACTATTTCCATAGCTCTTCTTCTTCCTGACCTCCTGGTAGTAGACCATGTCTGGCTACACTCTTTTCATTCTCTAAATTTTTCCTGTCATTCCACAAGTGGTAGTGCTATTCAACAACACACTCATGCACTACATGCAAATAATTTTTTTTTTTCAATAATTTAAATAATAAGATTATTTAACTTTTTATTATTACATTGGTTCAGGATACACCCATATACACAATTCATTTTTCTTTGCTACTTATTGCCCATAAACAATATTTTACATTCTAGTTGAAAGAAACAAATAAAAACGTTAACAGTTTTGACATAAAATTCAGTTCACCAATGATGATTTTCATTACAATATATGCTTAGTTTGCTTATGTTTATATCTATGACCTATTTTAGTTATTAAAAGGTTTAAAGATCTAGGGCAAAATTAATAAACATTTTGAGCCAATTTATATATTTATTCATGTACAGTGTCTATACTTAATTCTGAATACATATTAGTTACTCTAGTGTAGTATGAATAGGTTGCAATTTTATATATATTTTTTCAATACTTGTTAGCTAAATAAGTGAAGCTCCATATGTTACAACATATGTGATCATAGGTCTTATTATCAGTACTGAATACATGGATATCAGTTTATTTTTGGAGAATAATTTTGATTTTTTTTTTTTTTAAATATGGAAATATTTTGTTCCTTATTTCCTTTGTGTTTTTTAATTTAAAATTCTGTTAATCCTTTTTTCTGTTTTTGTTAGCAAAAATATGTAAAACTAAATTAAAGAAAAAAAAAGAAAATTTAAGAGGGTGTGTTAAAGTGTGATATAAAAATTCATTTTTTATTTTATACAAGTTGCTCAGTGGCCAACTGTGAATATATCAATTGTATATTACTAGCCGTTGTGGGTTCTTTTGTTTGGCACTAATTGATGTGCATCCTTTATTGTGACCACTTTGATGCTAATGTTCTTCGTTCTTATTACAGTTTGAACGTTTTATTTTATTTAACTATTACAAATAAAACAGTAAAAACATTTATATATAAGAAGATGGTCAGGGTTGTGGTACAAAAAAAAGAACAAATAGTTTATAACTATTTATTGTCCGACGTTTTGCCACACATTGCAGGGATTCATCAGAGCCAAAAAGATACAAAAAACTAAACAACTAAGAACATTACAACAATAAGATACAATAAGGTAATTTGAGCTAGGATAAATATTATGTAAAAATAAAGTCATAAGAAATTACATATAAATAAAAGGAAGACATAAAATAATATTAACATATAAATAAAAGGAAGACATAAAATAATGTTATTTTTATCCTTTTATTTATATGTAATTTCTTATCACTTTATTTTTACACCTAGCTCAAATTACCTTTTGTATCTTATTGTTGTAATGTTCTTAGTTGTTTTGTTATTTTTTTGTTACTTTTTAGCCCTGCAAAATTGGGCGAAACATCGGAAATAAATAGTTATAAACTATTAAGTTTTATGT
>NW_027113518.1:253358-258449 GCF_000696795.3 Halyomorpha halys
TATTTGTGTCCACCCGTTCAACAAAGAGTGTTGTTAAGAGGAAATGTTCATATAGACTAGCACTTACACTCAAATAAAATAAATATCTCACCTTCATCTGTGACAAGTATATTTTTTTCTTGTTTCACATGAATAGCACTGCCTTCCAAAATTCAAACAAAATAATAAAAACTAGAAAATCAATGATTGACCATGTGTGATAATAAAAGGAAGATGTTCTGATTGCAGTAAAAGAAAAACCTAAAATAGTTGTAAAAATATTTAATGTGAGCCAAAGTTTTTGCCCCACATTGCAGGTCTTCTTCAGGGCAAAAAAAGATACAAACATTTAAATAAATCAAAAAGAGATGTACAGTAAAACATAATATTAGATAAAAATTACAAAAGGTTTTTGACAATTAGTGAAAACAGAAATATTAGGTACAGTTTACACTAAAAGATGAAAACAGGGGATAAGAGTAAAATCAAGAATAAAGGAAGAAAATTAACAAGGTAGAAAGCAGACCTGCAGACGGAAGACAAGTTAAAGAATGTTATGTAGACAGGAAAAAGGAAGGGTGAGAGGGGAGTTGGCGATTAAATTACATTTAAACATAATGCTAAAATAAAGAGTAATAAAAAAATTTATGAAAAATTTAAAAAGTAAATAAATCGTAATTATATTTCTATTTTATCTGTTGTTATTTCAATTTTCATTAAATGTCAAAAACCTTTTCTTATTCTCATCTAATTTTACATTTTACTTTACATCTATTTTTATTTATTTTTACCTTATTTAAGTGTTTGTATCTTTTTAGCCCTGAAGAAGCCCTGCAACGTGGGGCAAAACTACTCTTATAAATTAGTTTTAGGACTATTTTAGTTTTTTCTTTGATTGCACTCATTGTCGATCTTCCTTTTATAAAAAAAAATAAAAATAAATATCTCATTAAACACATAAATTTTAATTGGGCATATTCGGCTATAGTGACAGTAATATTTTATAAATATTGCTCCTACTATCTTTAATTGTTCGGAATACTTTCATCTCATTCATTGCTGATAAAGAGCAGTTATTTTGTAATCAGAATGGGTTTCTTATAAGTGTTTTAATGTAAGTAATTTCAACTATATTAAATAACCTCTTCTTCATTATGTTGTTAATCATTTTATACTCTTCCTAAAGCAGCGGATCTTCCACAAGGTTCTCTTCTTTCACCAACATTATGTAATCTATTCATATCTCAACTCACCCTAAAGTAACCTAGATCTTTAAACGTTGATGATAGAGCTCAGTACACCTCTTATTATTGAATAAACACAGCAGTTGATTAAGTACAACGAAATTTAAAAAAAAAAGAGTAAATATTGCTAAAAATGTATTAAAAGTCAATAGACTGAATCTGAAGCTATACATTTTACAAATCACCAACCGCTATAAATAATTACATTTTTATAAACTCAAATCCATCAACTCATTTCTTAGTAAAAATCCACACAATACATTGGTTAACCCAAGATCTATCACTATCACAGAACATACCAAAGTAAAATAAGTATTATATATAAGAACATGGTCAGGGTTGCGGTCAAAACAAAAACAAAAATCGTTTACAACTATTTATTTTCCGACGTTTCGCTCCACTTTGCAAGGCTTCATCAGGGCTGTTCAAAGGTAAAGGTTGAAACCTTAACCTGAAGTTGTTAAAAACTAAAAACATTACAACAATAAGATACAATAAGGTAATTTGAGCTAGGATAAATATTATGTAAAAATAAAATGATAAGAAATTACATATAAATAATATTATTTTATGTCTTCCTTTTATTTTTATGTTAATATTATAAAATAATATTATTTTATGCCTTCCTTTTATTTATATGTAATTTCTTATCACTTTATTTTTACATAATGTTTATCCTAGCTCAAATTACCTTATTTTTGTAATGTTCTTAGTTTTTTTTTGTATCTTTTTAGCCCTGATGAAGCCCTGCAAAGTGGGGCGAAATGTCGGACTATTTGTTCTTTTTTGACCATAACCCTGACCATCTTCTTATATATAAAATGTTTTTTACTGTTTTATTTGTTATAGTTATATAACATAAAATGTTCAAACTGTAGTAAGAACAAAGAATATTAGCTTCGAAGTGGTCACAATAAAGGCTGCACATCAATTAGTGCCAAACAAAAGAACCCACAACGGCTAGTAATATATAATTTATATATTCACAGTTGGCCGCAGAGCAACTTGTATAAAATAAAAAATGAATTTTTATATCACACCCTCTTAAATATTCATTTTTTTCCATTTAATTTAGTTTTACACAATTTTTCTAACACATATTCCCCACCCGTTTGGAGTACAGCATGTAAAAGCAGTTAAAGAAAACTGTAAATAATAAAAATTTATTTATGAGAATAATCAGCAATTAATCCAACTACAGAAAAATAGGCACCATACTCCAAGACTTGCAACTCCCCTCAATACAACAACTTGTTTTAATTTAAACGTCTACACATTTCAGTAAAACAAACTTTTCTGAAAACTCGTTACTAGAATAAATTGGCAACTACAACAAATCCACTCTTAAAAGCAATATTCATAAAAGGACAAGACAAGTTTCACTAATCTAATATTGATAATGTATATATTGCATTTGTATTTATATATTGTGGAGTTATTTTTATTTTATATTTTTTTTATTTTTTTTTATATTGTATTATTAACCTAACTTAATAGATTCTTCTTAAAAAAAATAGATCTGTCTGCAATATTTTTATTTTACAGAAAAATTACATAATAAAGTTTATTTAATTTTATTACTCCAGCATTTCAAACCAAAATTCATGTATTAGACTCAATACAACTCAAAAATTAATAAAATCTCTTCTTTTTTATTATTCCAGGTTTTCATAGATATTTAAAAAAAAGCGATAAAAAGTATCTGGTTATCCTAGGGAAATCCTTACACTAATCACGGACAAAAAGTGCTATATGAGTATAATATAGACTTATATCTGCTATTTATGGACTTTAAACAAGCATATGACAGTGTGGACAGAATGAGACTTTTCAAAGCTATGTTTTAGGTAGGCAGACCAAAAAAACTAGTCAGGCTGGTAAAAAATATACTAATTAACACTAGCTGCCAAGTTAAGCTTAGAAATTTGCTATCCCAGGAATTTTCTGTGGAGAATGGCTTGAGATATGGTCTAGACCCTCTTCTTTTTAATATAGCATTAGAAGTAGCTATTCGTTCAATTAGAACTAATCCAGGAAGGACCATTTAAAATTTACTGTCTCAACATTCGGTGTATGCAGATGATGTAGTCATTGCTGAAAGAATCTGAGCAGCATTAAAAAGAACATTCTTTGAATTTGAAGAAGCACCATATGAATTGGGTCTTAAGCTGAATTTAGATAAGACGGTGTACATGAAAAGTTAAAAAAAGGATAAGGAAGAGAATAGCTTAGTGATGTTCAGAGACCACAGTTTCAGTTTAAGTACCTGGGAAGCCTGGTTACAGATGACAACAAAGTAGTAGTAGAGGCCAGGATAGCAGCAAGAAATAGATATTATTTCTCACTGCAGAAAATACTGAAGTTTAGAGCACTCCCTAAAAGAAAGAGAGTGGTAATTTACAAAACTATCGTAAGGCCAGTAGTGATCAACAATGCTCAAGTCCTTGGAGAAAAAAAGTATTGGGAAGGACATGGGGAGGAGTCTCAGAGAACAGAGTTTGGAGAAGAAGTAGGAATGAGGAACTGATAAATCTGTTCAGGGAACCCGACATCGTGGCTTTAGTCAAAAGAGCAACAATAAGATGGTTAGGACACATTGAGAGGATGCCCGATGAAGGATACACAAACAGATGCTTTATGGCCAATCAGATGGTAAATGGAAAAGAGGGCATTCCCAAATCAGATGGCTGGGCAATGTGGAAGAGAATTTGAAGCTTTTGGATGTTGAAAGGTGGAAGGAGAAAGCAATAGACCATGTCAATTGGTTGGCTGTGGTGGAGGTGGTCTGGATTCTTGCAGGAACCTAGTGCCTTAATAATAATAACCCTGGACAATATTAGTGGTTATGTAATTTTACACATTGGGCCTTGAGATACTGTATATTTTAGTGAATATTTAAAACAAGATAGAACATTAAAATATTGAAGCAGATATGATAAAATGTAGATAAAGATGAAAAAAATAGGTAGCAAATTACTCGCTCCACTTCTCTGAATATAATGATGGTTAACAGTTTGTGAATCTTCTCAACAATTTAAAAGTTTGGCATCATTACATTTATAACTAACTCAATTTATTAACATTATTTTGAAGTGAGAAATATAAGAAAAAAATTAGACTATGGATTGAATTAACTTGTGGTGTTTAAGTGAAACAATTTTTGTAGTACAAAAATAGAGTTCCACACTGGTCTAAATTACTAACATTTGTCAGTTTTTCAACCGACCATAAATTTAAATAATTCCTCTGTCCCTTTGGCCAAAGCATTTAATTACTTAGGAGTGAGTTAAGACAGCAAACTATTACTTAACCACCACAGCAAGTCGTAATTTTAAAACACAAGAAAAATTATATCATCTATATCAAATGTACCCAAAATAAAAAAGTTAAAATTATCCAATAGAATAAATTGATAATATATAAAGCTATACTAAGACCCTTTTTAACTTATGCCTGCCCGATCTGGAGTTTTAGTAGTTCAACCAATATAAAAAAATACAAGTATTCCAAAACTCAAGAATATCTAAAATGCACACTGAATTAAACATAGACTAATATAATGTAGGATTACATTTATAAACTGATTTATAATTTCTTCCAGTTTTGCCCCAACTCATTAAACCCACAAATCACAAAAATAGGAAATTACATGAATACTACAATCCGTATATATAAACACGAAAAGACTATATATATATATATAAGTTAAGTATCAGCGAAAGCCAAATGTCAAAAAAGAGAAGAAGGAATAAGATGTAACACGTGTGAACTGCTGTAACATACGGGCTTTATTGTTTTGTTTTTTTTTGTTTCACATCCCCTTTATTCATAAAATAATTACAAAATATAAACATATGTACAATACAGT
>NW_027113518.1:263064-263526 GCF_000696795.3 Halyomorpha halys
AACTGTATCTTTAGCACCAGGGATAAGAATTGCATCCGGACCTGTAAAGAGGACATTGAAGAATAATAAGGGACTCTTTGTTTGCATCGTCAAACAACACACTTCGGTGAATGAGCAGTAAATTGAAAACTTTTAGAGGACCAAAGTTTTGTTTAAAATCAGTCTTTGTTTGCTGAAAGATTGTTTACAGCAAGTGTTAGTTTGTTGAGCAAGGAGAAAAAGAAAACCATCTGTCATCATAGAAGATCGTATAAATTAGTTAGTTTCGCTCTACCTAAAATTAAATACATTTGTAAAAGTAGACATTAATTTTATTAAGTGTCATTGGTAAAAAAGTATCTGTTCTGATTGCCTAGAAACCCCCCTGAGATTAAGAGTCTAAAATGTTATAAAATTTAAATAAAATTCTACTATCTATTTGATATTAAAGCTTTTAATTTGAACCCAAGCTATACTTAAGAT
>NW_027113518.1:263576-268130 GCF_000696795.3 Halyomorpha halys
TCGGGGAGTGACGTAGTGGTAACGTGCCTGTCTGCCAATCAATAGCAGAAAAAAAGTCATAAGATACCGAAGTTACGTATTTAGGTGGGTTGGTGTCTCTAACATTAAGGAAAAAACACCGCCGCTTTAAGATGTTTTAAAATAAACAATATCGTAAAATGTCCGAAAAGGACGAATTAACGGGATAATGCAGAAGTCTACACAACACACACAATACAAAATAAAAATATCTCCCCTTAAAGTAATTTTAATTTTGTTTATTTGATTACTTATTGATTACTATTACTAATAATTAACCGTTTTGCGTCCTTAATTATAATATGGATTAATAACTCTGAAAGGATTTGATAAATAACTAATGGAGAAAGAGATACAGCGGCTTAGAGAGACTAAGAAATTAGATAAACCTGAGAATGCCTGGCTTCTCCCGATCGCATATTGTACAGGGATTTATAAAATTTATATTTTTTATGATCCCTCTAACAGAAGTAGACATGAATGTGCAAATGCAATATGTGAAGGAGAAACACAATTCAAATTGAGCACTACCTTTTTCTACCGTGTGTACTTGAAGGTCTTACTGAAATACTTATCTTTGTATTGAGATGCTCGTTCTGTTGAAACTCTGAATATAATATCTGGAGGTGAGGGACCTCCGCGAGATGATTAGTTGTGAACAGATAGATAATTAAATAAATAAAGTAAAACATAATAATAATAAATAAGAAAGAAATCGAAAGAGAGGGGAGGGGGAGTGTGTGAGAAGAAAGGACTCGAGGAAGGGTATGTTGATAGAATTTCTGGGGCCCTTCTTGCCCTGCCACCTCACAGGAAGGGGGGTGGGGTGAATGAGTGGAATAGAGGATCAAAGCTTTTAACCTAAAGGAAGTGGGAAGGTTATAAAAGAATTTAATATGTATTCGTGGGATGAGCGGTTATACTTTTGTACCAGTTGTAGTTCGTTGTGAAAGTGCATCATGTTAGTTTCTCTTGTGATGTTCTGTAGTATGCTGTTCTGTTACTGTTGTAGTGATTTCAGGGCTGTTAGGTATAGGAAACGTAGTATAGGTGCTTTGTGTAGTAGTGATGGTCTTAGTATTACTTTGTATATAAGTATTTTGAGTCTGAGGGACAGCCCTGGTGTCACAGGATGTTTGAGTAGATATGTTGTTGACTTGACGATCTGTATTCTGTGTTGTATGTGTGCGGTGAATGAGAGGTGATATTCCAGTTTCATACCAAGATATGTGAGAAGTCTCTTGGTTTGTATTGTCTGTTCGTAAATTCTCGGTGCTCTGTAGAGAGTTTTCTTTTATGAGTTTTTTTTTTATGGTTGATGTGTATGTGTATGTCTTGTAGTTTGTTAGTAATGATTTCGTTTGCTGTTGTAGCCTGATCCATGGCTTTGTCTGCATTCATACTCGCCGAGTATATGGCTATATCATCAACCTTTGCAGATATTTGAAGTTCGTTAATTTTCATCCCGACTATGTGGGCAGAGTAGATATTAAATAATACTGGCGCAAGGACCGATCCCTGGGGGACGTCACGTGACGTGGGTGGAGATTTCTGTTTTGACCCAGACTGAGAAGGTCCGGTCACTAATATAAGGTCCAATTTTTGATATTTCGTTAGAATGTTTTATCATATATATAAGTTTTGTTCCAACCACTGTCCGGAACTGTACAGAGCATGCGCAGTAAGGGGTTGCGCCTTTCAAAATCTGTACTCCTCATGCTTTGTACAGTTCTGGTCAGTCAAAAGTGGTTGTTGGAACAAATCTATTGATAGGAATAAAATTTATATTCGTTATTCGTACCTCGAGAAGCTTTAAAATACGAATTTTTATTTTTTAGAAAAATATTTAAAATTTTTACTATTATTTTTATTATTAACCTTTATTAATTATTAGTTCGGTAAAATCGATAGTTGTGATAGTTTAAAATGTACAGAAAATATATCGACAAAAGACCTCATAAAAGTATTTTTTCATTATCTAAATTGGGCTATTGTTGTATACCTTGACGATAGTGTTTGCTAGACGTGGATTATCATCCCATACCCCTCAATCACGAGCCATCATAAATGGTGCTTTCTGTTTTCACATTACCGTTTTTCGGGTAATGGTCTTAACTTGCAATCGTATTTTGTTAGGTTGAACTCCAGTTTTAGTCTGCAATTTTAAAGGTTAACATTAATTTTTATATGGAAAAATTTAATTTAAGCTTCCAATACGAGTTATGAATTCTGGTAAGTAATCTTTTTTATTATTATAAGTATTTAATAAAAATGAATTTTGAGGTTTTCCTTTACAAAACAGACTTTTAACGTGTTCACTTTTATTGTTTGGCACACAGTATATATAAAGCTCGATTTGTGTCCCTGGCTGATTGTAGGTCTTTACTAGGTACTATTTATTATACGATTTATTTTCGGGATTACCTGAGATACGCACATAACCCAGTATCACGCCGAACTGAAGTGGCTCTATCTATCTTTCCGATGCCAGTATTTCCTAGTTTCCTTTCTTTTCTAGCACTTCTAAGTAATTAGTGCTTAGCCCCCCTCCTACATGATAGAAAACCTGCAATTCAAATTCAACTAGGTCTGGTTTATCAGACATCTGCCCTCCACCTCACCGAACTGATGCGTTTATATAGTAAATAGTTTACTCTAGCTACATATCACTGGAACTCTATTCCCTCAAATATACGTCATGTGTACCAACCCTTCCCTCGTTTAAAACCCTTATATTAAATTAACTTTTAATTCAGCAATCTAATTCGATATTATAATAGGACAGATGCAACTACCTTTTTGTTTTGTATAGACCGAGAAGGCTAGAAGGCAGGACCAGGTTGGCTAGATTGCGTCGGGATGGGGAGCTAGACCAACGGTTGTGCAAGGGGGTAATTTGGTCAGAATCATGCTGTATCGTCAGAGTTTTTTCCCAATTAAGGGTACCCACTTTATAAAACCACAAGGCTGACTCAAAGGCAACAGGTAACAGATAATAATGATTTCCCACTGCCGGATTCGAACCCAAGACCTTGGAGTTAGTAGTCAATATCCTTACCTATGAGCTACCCACTCCCACACCTTTTGTCAATTATCAATAAAATATTAATTCTTTAAAGCAGCTCTTCTGGTCATAAAAAAGCTTACTGTCGCATCCCTGGTAGCAGAAATGGGCAGAAATTAACTAAAGTTGAAACTATTAGCTTAAGTTGCCATGGATACCACCCTCATTCATGAATGAACCATTGATAAATAAATATCGTATCCATGGCAATTTTAGCTATTAGTTTAAACTATAGCTAATTTTTGTCCAACTCTGCCTTGTAGGTGTATACTCGCCTAATATATGTAATTTTAGTTACGTACGATTTTTCATTTTTGAGCTAGGCGACCTCACACACATACACACATACTATATTGCCGACGCATAAACATATTTTAGGCAATATTATCTACATAAATTTTGTATGAAACATTCAAGCTTGGTTTTCGAGTCATATACAAAATCAGAAAAAGTTGAACATTTTTTTATTATAATTTAGCTCTATATTAAAATAATACAAACATTCTATTGGCGTTACAAGAGTAATATACGCATTTTTTATCCATTAATATATACTTTGATTATGTACAGTGTGATTATCTCAAAATGCTTATTTTTTAAGTTATAAGCGAAAAACTGGCCAACCTGAAATTCAGATCCAACATCTAAACAAAAAGTATACAAAAGATTTTTCCGGTATAAATCCTCTGTTAACTGGATTTAATATTTTTATGGTCCTATTGAATAATCTTGCGGAAGTAATTGTACTACGATTAATATTTATCCAAACATTCGCCTTGGACATTGATTCATATTTTTTTAAAATATTTTCCGCATTATCTCTTCCCACGACCTTTGTTACCCAATGCGGTATAAATATTGTGGTTTAATACCAAAAGGTTTTCGCTTAATTAAATCACAGAATTGTTAGTGTGCCACTCCAAATTTAGTTAGCTTTCAGTATCGGAGGGGATAAGTGATCTAGTAAATGAGATTTTAATAATTTTGAATGGTTTACAAGAAATAAAATTTGGCAACCATCTTTGGAGCGTCTTCAATATTCCATAACAAAACTGCTCATTAATAAAGGGTAAGTTTAGTGTTACTTATCAGATAACAATTATCTATATTTAATTTTATATAAATATTTTATTTATTGAATATTGATTGATGTTCAATACGTGGTGGAATTAATTCATAATAACAATAATAAGTTAGTAACTTGTTTGTTCGTTATATAGATTAATTTCATTTTTTTTTGGGCGTAAACATTACTCTGAATGCGTGTAACGGTCTATGGTTTTGGCGATCTTTGAAGTCAAACTGGTAAAAACCTTACCGAAATAAAATACGGATTCCTTTATCCACTCAAACAGCAAGAAGCCGATAAGTACCCATCCACTCTCCACGGACAGAAAAACGGATATATATTTTAATGTAAACGTAAAGATATTTCCTCCGAAGTTTTTTAAATTAAAAAATCTTTATTTCTT
>NW_027113518.1:268180-269407 GCF_000696795.3 Halyomorpha halys
AATTTCCTTACAGACTGCTCCGGCGCGCTCTAGTGCATGTTTTGGGTTCATACTGCTGCTGTAGATGGCGATGTCGTCGGCATAGGCGGCAACTGTAGCCTTTCTGTAATTTTCACCAACAACATCAGCTATATAGATGGAAAACAGCACTGGCGATAGGACTGCTCCCTGTGGCACTCCGCATGTCAGTGGGATGGAACGGGAAAACTCATCTCTAACCCGCACAGATATGGTCCTGTTATCCAGGAACGATCCAATCACACCGTATAGTGGGTATGACCTCTGGGCATTCGAGGTCTATGAGCTTACGACAAAAAATGCCGTGAGACACAGAATCGAATGCCTTTGTACAATCGATGGATATCATAGCTGTAGCATGGTTCCTATTGAAGCTGGAGTTCACTTCATACTGGAGCTTCATCAGATGGTGTTCCGTGCTCATGTGTGCCTGAAAGCTGGTCTGCTCGTAAGGGATAATGGAGTGTTCATCACAGAATTCCCGAAGATAATTCAGGATGATCTTTTCGTAAACCTTAGCGAGATGTGGTAGGAGACTTATAGGCCTGTAATGGTCCGCATCAAATCCTGTCCTCTTCGGCTTGAGGAGTGGAAACAAGATGGCATGTTTCCATTTGTCTGGAAAGTACCTCAACCTCAAGCACGAATTGTACAGGTTGGTGAGCTGTGCGATTCCCTTCCTCGGTAGTTGTTTCAATAGGACTGTCTGTATCCCATCTTGACCAGTGGCCCGGTTTCCATGGCATCGTCTCAGGATGGGCTTCAGTCTTCTAGGTGAAATAAACATATAGTTGTTCTCACGGGGCATGGTTGGGATTGAGAGCGAATCCCCAGTCCTCGTGTCAATATCCTGCTGATAATGCTCAGCCAACGACTCGGCCTGGCTTGCGGGGCTCATGAGGCGGTTTCTGTCACGCAGGCGAACGGCTGAAGTCTACTTGGTTGCTGCCTTGGTGAGCTTCCAGAACTTCCGGTAGTCACCATGCGTGGACCTCAGTCGATCATGCTATATCGCAGTCTTCCACTGACGTAGGAGATTTTTGATCTGGGTGGTAATCGCGTTGAGGGTCATTTTCACAGCCAGATCTCTCGAGCGGTAGTGCCTGTCTACAAATTTGTGGCTTTATTGTATTCGGTACATCTCTTATATACGTTCGATCAGCTGATCCCCTCAGTCAGCTGACATCGAAATAACAGCTGACTCATACC
>NW_027113518.1:269457-271761 GCF_000696795.3 Halyomorpha halys
GGAAATTGAGGGTCCATTCCCATCTTTCCCGACAATAATGTTCTCCTTCGATGGTCACCTACTTCCTTTTACGGGCGTTAAAATCACCAAAAAGTCCATCGATGACCCTTTTCCATCTTGATTCATCGTTAAAATTTCCTCGTTTACCAAGGAAGGCCCGCTTACTTCTTGACCTACCGTTAAAGTCTCCGGGATTTTCAAACTTCTCTCTTCATTTCCGGCCATGATATGGGATATATCCGGGATACTCCGGAAGGAATATTTCAACTTCCCTTGATTATAGGCCTTCCCCCCTTGGGCAAGGTGCACGGCGCGACACCACTCCAACCACACCAGGCACCTCACTCCAACACCCAATTTATCTTATAACTTTAAAAATCTATAACTTACCCTACGGTCCGCCGATTGGGATCGTGTAGGTATTCGTTTTTTTCAGCTTTTCGTGCTCTATACGATTGTCTACTGTACGATGACTTTTTTAAGGTCACGTGGGGTAAAAACCACCTCCTTAATTTCCTTAATTACGTAAAAACTGCTCGGTGGAATTTGTTCAAATTTTACTCCGCACTAAAACACTTCTGTACCAACGTTTTGGCACACTCCTGTTCTAGAAAATATTCCTACAACCACTTTAAAAACTCTAAATCATTCTATCGTCCTTTCTACTCGGCAGTCAGTAGGCAACTCGTTCCGCGTTATACTGCCCACTAGACTGTTTCGGTTTCTTGTCTCCCTGATCAACATAAATATGTCCTCCACCGAATTCCTTGTTTGATCTTTCCTTGATAACTCTCAATGCGGTTTGTTTGTCCGCCTGAGAATTGAGGATGTGCCTCCTCAATCTGCAGCGACCTCTGCTATCGTGTATATTTTTGATAGACTTCGCTTCAATTCGAATCATTAGTCGGCCACCCCTTTTTATGATGTTGCTCAATTCTGTTAGACCGTTCAAGGTCAGAAACGGCCTTCCTCAAGTCTTGGGTGGTTGCCGTGCGTACTTTTATCCACTATAGTGTCGTAGCGTGGGCTTCTGCTAAACATATTTCCGGTAGTGATACGACCTACGGGAGTGGATGAATTACCTCCATGGAAGGTGCATTCTCGACCCTGTTTTGATTTAAAGCTTCCAGGTTCAAGACTTCTTGTATGACGGTCCATTTTGTGGTCATTATTTACAGAAATAAGAGGAAAAAAGTAGAAGATTAGAAAACAACAATAAAAATTATTCTTGAAAACTAAAATTACTCCGGTATCTAGTCCCCAGGTTTCGGCACCAGTTAAATACTTAACTGCATTAAGACTAAAAGAGAAAAGGAGTGACTCAATAAAAGTCAGTCTTTGTCAGTCCCTACAAAGACTGACTTTTATCGAGTCCCGCTCGTCTATATGTATAATAAACATAATTTTTTTTTTTAGATTTTGATAATGAACTCTAAATTATCATAATTCAAATTAATTTTTTAATCTAGATGTATGTTTTTTGGGATTCAGCGGCCTTAATAATTACAGTTGTTGACTGATAATTAGAAATTTTCGTAGTCAAAATAATCTTTTACTTACTTTTGCACTCATTAATCCTATTAACATAAAAACAGCGTTATCTAAGTCTATTCTGCTGAGCTTCAAATTCGTTTTCATCCTTTGTTTATTTGATCATTAATCTTAAACATTTAATTTTATTTTTGGTGATTCCAGTCAGGCATTTGAGTAGATGAAACAGAGTTAGTACTATGAGATTATTAAAAGAAGAGGACAGCAATTGGTTACGTCCAGCTGTGATGTGCCGAGACATGTAACCATGGATACGATATTTATTTATCAATGGTTCATTCATGAATAAGGGCCGTATCCATGGCAATTTTAGCTTAGTTTGACTATAGCTAATTTTTGCCCATCACTGGTTAACAGGATTAAATGTAGAATGTACAGCCCAATCAAATTAGGAAATCATTAGCTCATAAAATCTCAAAACTTAAATATCTGTGCTTTGGAGAAGTAAAATACAAGTAAATACGTTGCACATTTTTTCCATCAGTTCATCTTGAATTATATAAAATTAAGTTTTTCTTTAAATAAAATAAACTATTTTTACTGGTAAATTAATCAGAGGCTCACGCATATCTCTTCCAGGATTTCCCTACTATAGCCGCAGAAGGTAGTCTTTCTTCATCACCCTACCCTGAGGCCAGAATGAAGACCAAGAACTTGTTCAGGGTAAGTTGGAGATAGGATGACTAGCAAATATCTTTCTTTAAAACAGGTCAATATTTATATCTGATGTGAATTGTTAGAGGCGTAGAATTT
>NW_027113518.1:272041-275778 GCF_000696795.3 Halyomorpha halys
CGCGAGTGCTTCTCTTGCAGCGTGATCGGCCAGTTCATTCCCTGCGATTCCTACATGGCTTGGAACCCATAGAAATGTTACTGACATACCCATGTTGCGTAGGTTTTTTAAGTGCAAATGGATGCAGGAAATTCTCGGATGTTCTGGATACATAGAATCTAAAGCTTTTATCGAGCTTAGTGAATTTGTAATTATCGTAATGTTGGTGTGGTTCAAAAATAAACAGAAGTGAAGTGCTGCAGCTATTGCACTCAGTTCGGTAGTGAATATGTTGCATAGTTTGTGGAGTTTAATTTAGTTCAGGGTAAGTTGGCGATAGGATGACTAGTAAATATCTTTCTTTAAAACTGGTCGATCTAAATCTGATGTGAATTGTTAGAGGCGTAGAATTTTTAAGAAGTGAACGCAAATATTATATTATATTATCATTAATTATATTATGTTTAAATATTATATTAATGATAATATATTGCTAGAACAATATTCGTGGCCTGTGAGCAGATTCATCAGGATAATAATATCAAACATTACAGTATAAAGGATAATTAAATAAGATATTAGATATAAGGGAAAGTAATATAAAATATTTTAACCTCCTTTAATTCCTTTAAAATATATCATGCATCAAGTATCTGCACATGAAATGTGGAAATTGGGTTTAAGTCAATATAAAGATCTAACGCTGCCTTAAGCTATATAAGCTGTCCAACCGAAAATAATATCTGGCCTAAAAGTTTAAATGCGTTTTTTATGATGTTTTCCTTAATTTCTCTAGCTTTTATATATTATTTTTAGGTTCAGAATGAGCGAACGCTCTAAATAATAATAATAATAATGAAGACTTAACGAAACCGAAGGTTCGATGCCGATACCACCAAACGCTCTCTACATACATCCTTCCAATGACGCTCCTCTAAACCCTATTGTTAAAGCCATAATATATAATTACGTTGTAAATAATTGTAAATAGTATTGTTAGTATTTAGTTTTATAGTTTTAGTTATATAGTTTTATTATGGATTATCTCTCTAGGAAGTATGGTGGGTCAATTCTTTTAAAATTTATTTGAGGTGTGTGGAATCTAAGTAAGTCTCTTGTCAAGATGGAGTCCTAAGTATCGAATCTGTACAACAGTGTTAGTATTTAGAAATGATACTGTAGAATAGGAGGGCAGAGGTTTACGACGGAGAGTAAAGGTGATCTGGTGGGATTTTTCAGGATTTATTTTGATTCTCCAGTTTTTACACCATTCTTCAATAGATGTTATGTGTGCCTGTAGTGTTTGTGATGCATTAGTTGGGTTGTTGTTTACAGAAAGTATACATGTGTCATCAGCGTATGTTGTTAGGACTATGTTAGGGTGGGTTGGGATGGATGAATTGTTAAATTGTTATTTTGCTTTTTGCGAGAAGGAGAAAAACAAATATACTTATATAGGGAAAAATGCATTTGAAGTGTTTTATATTTAGTTTATTGATACTTGTTTAGAAAATAAAAAAAAATAATGTATTGCAGGGTGTATATGTCCAATTATAGATTGATGGGTACTCTGTGAATTATAGCGACCCAATGAATTTGGGCAGTATAGCCAAATAAAACACTTCTCTCTGGATTGCATTTCACACAACATATCTCTAATTTGATTTTTTTCTGAATTTTCAACAAGTATCAGGCGCTATTCTAGGTTACCCAGTGTGTACTGTTTTAACATACCACAGCTAGAGAAACTAACTTTATTTGCTTGTTATTTTTATTTGATATGAACATTACAATGGGAAAAGTATAAAGTAATATGTTTACTACAAAAAATCAAAACAATATTTCTAGCCAATTTAATATTTTTAACTAATAGTCCTTTTTTGTAAATAAATGATTACATTATATTGTCAAAATTAGTTTCTTAGAAATGATTAGTTAATTTTGTCTGGTGTTTCAGATTTGGAACAGAAATCGAAAAATTTACGAAATCGAACCAAAGAAAAAGTAAGCGATTTTGAACTTTTATTTCTAAAGTGGTATATGATACTATAATATGAAATTTATTCTTTTCTTCTCTAATAATAAAAAATAAAACATTTCTTGTATTGTGTTTCAGAAAAAAAGAATCTGGAAAACTAAGGACTATTTTGAGATCGGTACGTACTGCCTCCTGTATTTTTCGTTTTTTTTTAAATTATATATTAAATGTAATTTACAACTGTACAAAATAATGCAATAGGTAAATATGTTGTATGTTTCATATACACTTGAAAATCATGGGAAGGAACAACCTATTGGTGGTACTTCAAACATTAATTTGTTAATTCAAACATTAAGTCCCGTGGCCATCTTCTTTTCAGGCGCCTTGGAGGGTTATCAGGGATTGTTAAGGATGAAAGATTAAGAATTAATGGGTTAGGATGGTTAAGGAGTTTGGAATGAAAAGACGCATATCTGGCATATCATATGCAACGAATGGGATGTTAAGGTCTTTGTGAATGAGTTTATTTGTGACGTAAGAAGAAGCATCAAGGATTTTACGTAGGATTTTGGATTGTAACGATTGGATGCGGGAAGAATTTGATGGTTTGGTGGAGCCCCAGAGCTCAATTCCATATGTCTAAATTGGTCTGATTATTGTAGTGTATACTAATTTTTTGTAGTGAATGGGAAGTTTAGAGCGTTTATTTTGATTCTCCAGTTTTTACACCATTCTTCAATAGATGTTATGTGTACCTGTAGTGTTTGTGATGCATTAGTTGGGTTGTTCTTTACAGAAAGTATACATGTGTTATCAGAGTATCTTGTTAGTACTGTGTTAGGGTGGGTTGGGATGTCAGCTGTATAAACCGTATAAAAAATGGGAACTAAGATACAACCTTGTGGAACACCTGCGGACTGAGAAAAGAGAGATGAGAAGGCTAGGTTATGATTTACTTTAAAGGTTCTATCAGTAAGGTAGGAGTGAATTATAAGGAAATATGTTGGTGGTAGGAATTGACGAAGTTTATAGAGCAGACCTGGATGCCAGACTCGATCAAAAGCTTATTCAACATCGAGTACGTTTTCAAGATCAGTCCGAAAATTTTTCCAGTTTACCTGTCCTGTAACCATTGAAGGGGGAGAGGGTCTAGGAATAGGATTAGAATGGATGTGAAGTAGAACCTGGCTTTGATCTGAAGAGAGGTCACCTAAAGATTGAATTGTGGATTGTAATGTGGATATTTGGGAAGTAACAAATATATCAAGGATATCGGGACCTTTTTCAAGGGATGTAGGCCAGTAAGTAAGATTTTAGGAGAAAGCATGGAGTAACTATTGGATGTTGTGACTCGGGAAAGAGTCCTACCACGAATATTGGACGTTCTGAATTCCCACTGTTGATCTTTGGCGTTGAAATCTCCTCCAGCAATAAATCGCGGATCAAGGAACCGGAATAAGGAGTCATGATGGCTATAGGAAAGGGAAATACCTCGATATATAGCTGAAAGTGTAATGTTAAACGGGCGAGAGGATAAGCTGCCGGTTGCTGATTGAATAATATCAGATGGAGTGGAAGGAATAAGGGAGTGATGCAAAGATTTATGAATAAGGATACAAGAACCTACGTGGGATGTGTTGTCAGGGTTTTTTTTTTTTTTTTTACGAGGGTCGGTGGAAATCTTCAAAAGACACGGATAGGCCCGTACCTATCCGTGTGTGGGATTTTTACCCACTAAAACCACCGCCCTACACCTGTTCATTCCTCTCCACGGGAC
>NW_027113518.1:275828-277862 GCF_000696795.3 Halyomorpha halys
CCGGTCGCCCCCAGTAACTCTCCCTCCATGAAGAAAATATCAGCGTATTTGTCATTTATTTCCTGTCTCCAATTCCTCCCCACCCCTTGGATCGCACCTATCCGTTTGGTTTCCCCCATTCGAAGCTCGCGAAACCGATACCTCTTCTTCCCTAACCGAATCCTCCACAGGCCCTTGTTATTCCTAATCCCCGCACTTGCCTTCCCTAGTAGATCGCAACCTATAATAGCCTGATATTCTTGGGGCATTTTCTCCACGATATGAACCCTCAATATCCCTTCTTCGATCCCCCATTCCCGTAAATCAATGTCCGCCTTCCCTTCTACTCTACAGGGCCCACCCAGGGTGATTAATTGACAATGAGATACCTGAACAGCTATCTGGATTTTCCTCCCACCGCCGCTCAGCTTCCTTAGCGCCTCCCGGCACGGGATGGTGTGGGACTCCCCGTATCCACGAGGCATATCACGCCGCTCACCTTGTTGATAGGCAGACTGCTGATCTCTCCTTTGATGTTGAAAATCTCTAATGTGTGGTCGCCCCTCTCCTGGCACCCAATTCAACTCTCTTGGCTTTATCTTCTTCCCTCACTTACTCGGCGCCATCTACTGCTTGGCGGTTTATTGCTCCTCTTCCTTCTCCCTCCGTTCCTGTGGCTTCTGATGCTTCTGAGGTTTTACTACAGTACTCACTAGGTCTATAGTTCTCACGTCTTTTCCGCCTTATCCGCTGGAAATTCAATTCCATCGGTTTCCCTGGTCCCGTCTCTGCCCTTCTGTAGATATAAGGGCACTGTCGTGCTATGTGGCCTTCATTGCCGCACTCAAAGCACCTAGTGCAGGGACATTGGACCACCAGGTGTTCTACGTTTCCGCACCCATGGCACTTCCTGTCTTCTTTCCCTCCTCCGTTGCGTAGTATTCTGCACTGGTTCGGCCGCCTTTCTCTACCCGTGGCTCTGTCTTTACCACTATCTCTGGGTTCTCTTCTCTTCCATGGTGTTGATGGATTCCCTGCGTCATTCTTGTCCAGCAAATCCACTGAGACCTTGGCTGCCAACCTCTCCATGATGCGATCTCCACCTTTAATAAAGTGATTTAACTTACCAATTTTGCCTGAGAACCGCTCCAAGTCTGAGATAGCTTTTCTAATATCCTAAGAGGTTACTGCTCTCACTTTCATTTTAGCCAACATATTGGTGTGAGCAGCCGCGAGAGTGGTCTCTGGTAGTTGGGGTAGCGCTGGAACCGCCGCCGGGACTGTCGGGGCCATAGGAAATCCAGGAACCGGTTGCGCCACCGGGATCTGTAGAACTGGCTGCCTCAATGCGGGCTGTGGTTATGATTGACCATCACCATTAACCATCTTGGTCAGTAAAAAAAATGTCAATTTAGGCGAAGTAAAAGATGAACGATGTGATAGAAAAAAAATCGCGGATGAGAGAACAGTTAAAAAAATTATATATGTTCAGTCGGTGAAGTTTTTACCAAAAAGATTTTGATTTAAAAAATTAAGATTTAGAAGAGGAGAAAAAAAAATTCTTCATTCAGTGAAAAATATTCAATCAGTATCCCGGGTTTCGGCACCACTTACGAGTACTTGGACTGAAAAGCTTCAAGAAGAAGGAAAAGGAAACGGAATTAAACCCCACGCTTACTAGAAAGATACAGGCCTTGTCTAACCATAACTTATATATATAAAGTCTTCTATTGTGATGCTGGGATAGACGTAGCAGCTAAATAACTGTGTTTGTGTATGTGTTGTTTTTTTTTTTTACGAGGGTCGGTGGAAATCTTCAAAAGACACGGATAGGCCCGTACCTATCATCCGAAGCATCCATGACCGGTCATCAATTGGTTTATGTAAAAATGTACCTCACCATGCTGGCGACCATACCACTTGCCCACATCGGGTATTAACCTGTGAGTCCACCTCCCGGAATCTGCAGCCTTCCAACGCTGCAGCCACTGGTGGATGGTTATTTGGTGCTTATATACTCCGTGTGAACATTAAAGCGGAGACGTGCATCGATCA
>NW_027113518.1:279167-279520 GCF_000696795.3 Halyomorpha halys
AAGTTGCGATCCGGTGCAGGCGACCACTCACAAACGTCTAATCGATGATGGGTGATCTTCCAGCTCTTGTGAACGTCGGGTTTGTTCCGGTGTTCATTAGGAGCATATCACTCATTTGTGCGAAAGCTTCGAGGAGAACTTCACCACGTCGATTTGTTAACCTACTTCCCCAATCAGTTGCCCATGCGTTGAAATCACCTGCTATGATAGCTGGCTTATGGCAACTAGCCTCTAAGACAATGCGATCCAACAAATTCCCAAAGTCTTCTATTGTGATGCTGGGGTAGGCGTAGCAGCTAAAGATGTACATGTCATTGATCTTCACCCATACAAAGCCGGAGTGCAATGTAGTA
>NW_027113518.1:279592-284118 GCF_000696795.3 Halyomorpha halys
AAACACTTTAGAACTTTGAGTTTTTCTCGTATTCGGCTTACAACCAGTCCTACTCGGACCTTTCCATGAGCTATGATCTTCCTTGCCTGCAGAACTGGAAGTGAAATAACCGCCGTTTGCGTACCGCCATAGGCTTTCCAGATGGACTTTACCGCTGTGATGGGCATTGACTCTTCATCCAGGAGAGGTTTTAAGGCCTCCGCAACCTCCTCTTTAGTGGTGAGATCATCCAAATCTCGCAGCTCGAAAAGGGACTCCTCCGTCCGTGTTCGCACTTCTGCCCCTTCGCCAAGCACACCCTCCATTGAACTCTTTAGTGAAGCAAGAGATTGCTCTTTCTTCCTGTCCAATTGGAGTAAAATAATAATAAGCACTCTTGAATGTGTGTGTGTGTGTGTGTGTGTGTGTGTATGCTGGACCCAATAAAGCCAGTCTGTTACAGAAGTTCAAGCGTGTCGTATCTTATATCTTTTTCTGTTTTTTAACATTTTGCGCTCGCCGATACTTAAGTTGTATATATGTGTGTATGCTTATATATGTATATATTTTATTAATACATATACATTTATAGTGTGTAAATGGGGTTGATGATCAAGGAAGTTTTACGCCAATCAACAAAACAGAACGGTTCAAATTGACGAAATTGAATAATTTCATCCCAGAATTGATATCAGGCTAATATTTGCTAACCGCAAATAAAATTGAAGGTTTTTTAACGTCCGATATATTTTAATTCATTTTTGGTGAGTTCATTTAACATACAAATTAATTACTCAATCCAGTACTTATCATATTATCAGTCAAATTTAAAAGTTTAAGAACTTGTTGGTTGAGCGTGATCGTTAAAAAATCCCCTCACAAACGTTGCTCAATAAACAGTGCTTCCTTTCTAAGTACTGAGCCCCTGATCCTTCATAGGTTGTAGCAGTGTCGATTTTTTTTTCATTAATAACTCCTTTTCCTCGACTGTTTACATGCCCCACCCATCCATCTTAGCTTTCTCTTCTTTATGCCAGGAAATATATGTCCGGTTTCGGCAAGTAGTTTTTATATTACTCCTTTTTCACAAATCTTATGACGCTAATCTTGAATCGCGAGAACTAGCAATCTTATACCAGATCTGTCATAACCTTAACCTAAGCCCTCATAATGGAATTAATGATTCTTGAATGATATCTCTGCTGGCAGGTCATTTATTAGGGTTTTTTCCATGCACGATTATAGTGGATATGAGAGAGTATTTTCAGGCTGATTATTATTATTTTGCCCGCCATTTACTTTTATATCAAATTGCATCGTACCTCTTACTAGAATCTTAAGGAATAATTCTCCATAACCTCTTGTGTCTGAGGGCCTCTACTTTATCAGCGTATATGAGGATATTATGTTTCAATCTGACGTAAACTCACAACGGATGAGCTGTCCCGATTAAATTTATATAGTCAAGTTTTAATCATCAAGGAGAGACAGTACCTCTTTTTTAGCCTAGAACCTCAAAGGCTTTGGACACTTCAAAATGTTTCAGAAACAAAAAATCGAAATCATTTGTGCAAGCCTTTGTAAGTATTTTCAATTTCCCAAATACATTCATGATTTTTTTGATTTATGCCAACAGATTGGAAGAAATAGACAAAGAGGATGGTGGTGCATACCCTCACCTCCTCTCCACCCTCTCCCTCATCCTGCGTGAGGATGCCACTCCCCATCCCCTCATGTGCATATTCTCAACTCCTCCCCACCATTCAGAGAACTTCAAAGAAAAATATGACCCAGCGTCTTTTGATTTATTACTTTCAATGACAAAGATTTGATATCGAACAAGAAAAAAAGTAACTCCAAAAGCCGTAAAACAAGAAGTGAGGAATCATTTTCTCAAAACTTTCCAAAATAAAAATTAATGAATTAAATAAAAAATTATCTCTTGCACTGCTAAGGGGCTTTTATTATTTTTTTTTCGCTTTGCTGTTCTTTTTTTAATTTTTCTGCTTATAACAGTGGGTTCACCAAGCGTTTTTATACCAGTTTTAGCTTTCTTCATTTTTTCACCACATTTTTGGATGCTATTGGTGCTTTTAGTTCTGTGAAAATTATCTCCCACTGTTCATGAGGTGAAAGATTCTGCTTATCCAAGAGATTGGATTGATTCTTTCCTACTTTGTGAAATTGATTTAGCTACGAACAGAGTTTGATTATAATAAAGGACATAATCTTTCACCACATCAAACAATAATACTAAAAGTATTTTAGATGTGGTTAGATTTTACAGCTACTCTAAATTCAAAAATAATTAAATTTCATTGGTTTGAAATTTGTTAACGATTACAGGATAGACAATGCAATCTTATAACTCTAGTACGATTGAACGAACTCGCTTCATAGGAATATTGTGTGATTTAAATTAAGAAGTAAGAACTTAAACATAGTAATAAATTCCATACCTTTATATAATTTCGCTTCTGGGACAGCTATCAAATAAAAATAAAAAAAAGTATGTAACTAAGAAAAGCTTGAAGTGAGCTCAATAGAGAACTGACTAAGCTTCTGAGAATTGCACTTTATGGTATTAAAACGTTGTGAATTGTGAAAACAAATTTCAAAGAGCAGAGTACATATTAGGTGAGGTAAGTCCTTTTTACATCATTAAAGTTGTCTAAAAAACTTTAAATACCATGAGCTTAAAAATAACATAAAATGCAAATCTCAATTTTTAAAAATATTTAAGAAAAACTTACTTTTTACAATCAATATGTTTAAAGAATGATACAACTTCAAACGTTTCAATCTTTAAGCAGCACTATATTAATGAAATTATTATATTCGGTTACACGCACATACATATATAATACTGTGTGTTTATTTTGTTTTTTACGAGGGTCGGTGGAAATCTTCAAAAGACACGTATAGGCCCGTACCTATCTGTGTATTGGATTTTTAACCACTAAAACCACCGCCCCACACATGTTCATTCCTCTCCACGGGACCGCCGCTAGGCATTACTTTATGGAGGAAAATGGCTGAGTGCCGCTTCATATTTTCATGTTAGTCACGTCTTCTGGAGAGATCCATTCCGCTCTCAACCTCTCAAGGACGACTGTGGTGAAAATCTTTACTCCGTTCCAATGCTGGTCTGAGCCCAGCATATAGCATACCACATTTTCTGGGGTGATGCGTCCTCCACAAACTCTTTCGAATTCTCTTATTTCTGCCACAAAGCGAACGAAAGTAAAGTAAGTTTCCTCAGCAGTCTGACATCCAGGGCATTCTGCGATTCTGTCCAATTTGAATCGGTATTGGTATGCTCTAAAGCATCCATGTCCATAACCAGTTGGTTACGTAAAAATCCACCTCCCGGAATCTGCAGCCACCCAACGATTTTACCACTGATAGATGGTAATTTTCCGCTCTTTTACTCTGGAAACGTAAGCGCGTCATCTATATTGCCTACTTCTTTCTTCAACAAGGAGTTCCACCGGCGGCATTCTGTTCATCTATCACACACTGTCTTATAGGAAACAGTCCAAAAAGCACTTACCATCCTCAAGCAAAGTCGGCGATAAACGGAAACCATCTGTCTCCTGTATGATTTGATAACCATCGAATCTTTCCAAATGAGACCTGCATATAACATAACCGATAAGACAACTGCAGCAAGAAGCCTTCTGCGACTTTCCCTAGGACCTCCAACGTTTGGCATAAGGCGTGACAATAAGGATACTACTTTAGCAGATTTGGCGATGATTTATCCCGGGTGAACATTAAAGGGGAGATGTGCATCGATTATGACTCCTAGGTATTTTAAGCAAGACTGGGAACGAATTTTGTGCCTTCCCACCGTGACAATGATGGATTCAGTTTGCTTCCTGCTCGTTACTAGGGGAACCTCGATCTTGTGGTCTGCACGTTGTAGGCCTACCGAAGACAGCTAATCTCAGATCGTAGCAATAGCCTTGTTAGCGATGAGGATAACTTCTTCCAAGTACTTCGCCGCCACTACAACTACAATGTCATCTGCGAATCCCACAACTGTGGCTTCCTCCGCCATTGTCAATTTGAAGATTGGATTGTACATGACGTTCCACAGAAGAGGCCCTATTACCGAGCCCTGTGGGACACCACCAGTCACCTTTGTGGCTTTGGCAAATGTTCGAAAAATAAAGCAGAACTCTATCTTTGAAGAAGTCTGTGAGAACTGCCATAAGCTATGCTGGCACAGCGATAGTCCGTAGGGCATCTATTATAAAGGCCCATCTTGCAGTGTTAAAAGCATTCTTAACATCTAGAGTGATGATTGCTTAGGACTAAACAATTAGCACCTCTCTTCCACCTTGCTCCTGCAATTGGCGTGCGTGCCATCTCTACTACCAATACAACAGCATCTATCTTGGATAGCTCTTTACGAAATACGTGTTGTGCACGCGAGAGGCCATTAAATCCCTCCGTGAACTCTTGTAGCCTGAGGGAAAGTATTTTCTCGAATGCCTTACCCATAGTATCCAATAAGCAAATTGGACGATAGGTTGACGGGT
>NW_027113518.1:285425-286079 GCF_000696795.3 Halyomorpha halys
CATCCTTAACCAGATCCAGGCAGACGAGGAGACACCCTGGGCCGTAGTCAAAGCTAGGTTGAAAAAGGCTTATGGAGGAGGACGATGGGCCCCAGAAGAAGACATCTTCATGATGTTTAGGGAGATGAAGAAGCCTAGGCAGTCGCAGTATGCTTGTGAGCTGTTAGTAAGTATAATCGTATCGCTGACAAGTTAAGCGAAATGATGGAGGCGGATCAAGTCGAAGGCCGAATGCAGTTCTTGTCGGGAATATTGAAGATTCAGTTGGCGAAAGAACTGGGGAAAAAGGAGGGTTTGCCGAGGGAACGCTCCTTTGTTGAATGCGCTCAGGAACTAATGGACTAAGTGGAAGAGTCGGGTTGGACACGAATGGATATAGTATAGTAGGCCAAGGTATACTAACAATCCCTGGAGAAAGCGGGAAAACAGGGATAGCGGGAGAGACAGGGCAAGGAATCACGAAAATAGGATGAACCAGGCGAAAAACAGAAACAACGGAAGAAGAGAGGACCGAAGATGCCACGGTTGCGGCAAGATCGGACATCTGGTGGCGCAGTGCCCGCGCACCAGATGCTTTGAATGCGGTAACGAGGGACATATCGCGAAACAATGTCCCTATATATATAAGAGGAGGGAAGTAAACCTCGGTGAACC
>NW_027113518.1:286129-288681 GCF_000696795.3 Halyomorpha halys
CATTTTTTTTATATATCTCTACTATTAAGGTGCGTTTTTTTTTTTTTTTTTTTTTTTTTTTTTTTTTAGAAACCGATATTCCGATATTATCGAAGGGAAATATCGATATTCCGATATTATCGGTTACTGGATATCGATATTTCGATAATATCGACATCGATATCCCATCCCTTCTTGTAACCTGAAATATTTCAGGGTTATTTCGGGGTAGCTCTAAATCTACAAAGAATAAATGCAGTGGGTATTTTTCTGTGGGGTGAAGAACGCACGATATATTTCTTACATTGTGGCCAATTTATTCTAGGCCTGATTTGATAGCGCCTGTGGAAGTAGTTGAGTGAAAACTCCTTAAAACCACTCTGTATGCCTTCTCTTGTTTTAATTGGTAGCAATGAAAATCAAAATTTCTTTGGGTCAAATAATTGACGAGATTTTTATAATGTTCCTTGGTGGATGTGTAAATCTTGATGTCTTTAACACGTGAAATACACGTAAAGTTTGGCTGTCCGATCAAGTTGGAAATTTCTTGACGAAACGAAATAAAATTTTCAATTTTACTTACAAAAATTGGAGGTGGTTCAGGCTCAGATAATCCTTGAGGCTCTGGAGTGTTAGGTGGATTTTTTACACTATTGGAATTATTGCTGGTTCAGATTGAAGGTGTAATTATTTCAGGTTTCGTGGCTGCAGTGGCCTGACTGCTAGATTCAGGCTGTTCAGTGCCTTTTGTGGATTTAGCTGGTTTATTTTTTTTCTGTTAGGTGAATTGCCCGCCAACCCAAGGGCAGCCTTTCTGTGTCGTTTTGAAAGGTTACGTCTCTTTAAATACTGTGAATCTGTCTCACTTATTTCAGACATCGCGGCCTCTTCCTCGGAGTCCTCACAAGACATATTCCTGTCCGAGTTCATGTTTAAAAAGAAAATGACTATTTGAAATTACGAAAAAAAAATAGGAACATAAACAAATTATTTTAGAAAGAAAATAAACTATGTACAAAATTACATAAAATGGTTAAAAATATGTACTTTTAAAAAAAAAATATTGATATTTGAGGATTTAATTTTCTATTCTATTTTCTAGTCTTTTTAAACAAAAGATCGATATTTCGATAGTATAATATCCGAATATTGTTCCTAATATTCCATATGGATATTACTATAACACAAAATATCAAAATAAATATGTAATTATTATAATGAAATGACGATATTCCATTTTTCAAATTTCTATACAATGTTTTAATCTTTTTTAATAAAATATTTATATTTCGATAAAATAATATCGGAATATTGTTGCTAAAATTCGATATCGATATTACAACGATAGAAAATATCGAAATAAATATGTAATTTTCAAAATAAAATATCGATATTCCAGGTTTTAATTATTTAGTCTTTTTGAATAAAATATCATTATTTCGATAATATAGGAATATTTTTACTAATATTCCATATCGGTGTTATACAACTATACAAGTTATCAAAATAAATGTGTAATTATTATAATAAAATATACATATTCCATTTTTCGATTTTCAAAAAAATATTTTAGTCTTTTTTTAATAAAATATCGCTATTCGATAAAATAATATCGGAATATCGTTGCTAAAATTCGATATCGACATTAGAACGATAGAAAATATCGAAATAAATATGTAACTTTCAAAATAAAATATCGATATTTCAGGTTTGAATTTTCTAGTCTTTTTA
The DNA here is from genome assembly GCF_000696795.3 of Halyomorpha halys. NCBI lineage: Eukaryota > Metazoa > Arthropoda > Insecta > Hemiptera > Pentatomidae > Halyomorpha > Halyomorpha halys. Next base: position 287,840 of record NW_027113518.1, read on the forward strand.
AACAAAATTCAATATTTCAATAGTATTTTGTTTTGACTGCCGTCAAAATAGCCCTGAAGAAGCCCTGCAACGTGGGGCGAAACGTTGGCTCATTAAAATAGTATATTTCTACTATTTGAGTTTTTTTTTTTTACCGCACCCGGACCATATTCCTTTCATCTTTACACACGGTCAACCAATATTCTTCCAGTATGTCACAAAACACACGGGGCCCTCAAGTTACAAACACTAGTAACGGCAATATCCGCCGCAGTGCTCGTCTGTTTTTTCATTTTTGTTTTGACTGCCGTCAAAATAGCCCTGAAGAAGCCCTGCAACGTGGGGCGAAACGTTGGCTCATTAAAATAGTATATTTCTACTATTTGAGTTTTTTTTTTTTGACCGCACCCGGACCATATTCCTTTCATTTCAATAGTATAATAACAAAATAAAATACCGATATTCCGATTTTCAATTTCGTGGTCTTTTTATTATTATTTTATTATCGGATTATTTTTCCTAATATTCCATATCGATGTTACAACTATACAAAATATCAAAATAAATGTTTAATTATTATAATAAAATTCGATTTTCAACAACTTTTTAAACAAAATATCAATAGTTCCATAAAATAATATCCGGAAAATGTTGCGAATATTCCATATAAATATTGCTAAAATTCGATATCGATATTACAACGATAGAAAATATCGAAATAAATTTGTAATTTTCAAAATAAAATATCGATATTTCAGTTTTTAATTTTCTATTCTATTTTATAGTATATATATATAAGTTATGTTTACTGGGTATGTAATAATAATCTTAATACCTAACTCCCTCTGTCAACAACTCTAGAA
>NW_027113518.1:292745-306872 GCF_000696795.3 Halyomorpha halys
CTCTACCGGGGGCAGGCCACCCGAAATAGAGGAACTGGAAGAAATCATTAACGACAAGAAACACCAAATTGTATGGAAAACAAGAATCTCGGGCCTGATGAAGGTGGGATACGCGAAATACGGACAGAGCTCTATTAACACCATATGGTCAGAACCAGGGGTGCGAGAAGACCAGATATGTCGCCCACTGAATGACGCTTCGAAGCCAGGGAAAACTTTTTACTTATATGTGGGGAATGCTGTCATTCGGGACAAAATTAAGAGACTATGGAGACAGGAACTAATTGGGGTCAATAGAACGTTTATTAGATGTACGATGATGGTGGAAACCATAAGAGACGAAGAAAGACAAAAAGAGGTCACCCTGGCTTATCACCAGGGGAAAACGAACCACCGCGGTTTGAGTGAAACTGTTCAGGCCCTTAAACGACGCTACTTCTGGTGGGGGATGAAGAGGACTGTGCAACAGATCATAGGTGGGTGCAACGTTTGCCTTAGTACGAAATATGACCGCCACCCCCCGAAAGCAGTGCAAGAGGAGACGACCACGGCCCAGAGACCACTATGTGACATCCAAATCGACTCCTTCACCTGGAAAGGCTACAAGTGGATAACAGCCATCGACCTCTTCAGCAAAGTAGCCATGGGACATCAAGTTCGGGATAAATCAGCCGGGGCAGTGATTTCAGCGCTGAGGGTATGGTTCCAATTCTATGGAGTCCCAGACCGAATCTCGTCCGACGGGGGGAGGGAGTTCGACAATGCCGCGATACGGGAGGAAATGAGCACCTTAGGAGTGGAATGGCACATCAACACCCCCGGTCATCCTGGGAGTAGAGGGGCGTGGAAAGATTACACAGCACTCTAAGCGACCATTTGAGGGTCTATCACGCGGATAAGGGGCTGGAACCAGACGAGGCGATGGTCCGAGCGGTGGCCGGGTATAACCATTCGATTCACTCCACCACGGGGTTCTAGCCGTTCGAGGTTCTCTCTTCTTTGAAATTTTTAAGATTGGAATTCTTAAATTTCGATTGGATGATATCGGAATATTGTTCCTAATATTCCATATCGATGTTACAATTATACAAAATATCGAAATAAATATGTAATTTTCTAGTCTTTTTAAACAAAATATTGATATTTCGATACTATAATATCAGAAAATATTTCCTAATATTTCATATCGATATTACAACTATACAAAATATCGAAATAAATATAAAATTATCAACATAAAATATCGACATTCCATTTTTCAATTTTTTCTTCTTCTTTTTTTTAAAAATAAAATATTGATATTTTATATTCTAATATGTTTCTAATATTCCATATCGATCCAATATTGTACAAAATATCGAAATATGTAATTTTTATAATAAAATATCGATATTTCAGGTTTTAAATTTCTAGTACATTTAAACAAAATATTGATTTTTCGATACTATTGTTCCTAGTATTCCATATCGATATTACAACAATACAAAATTTCGAAATAAACATGTAATTATCAAAATAAAATATCGATATTCCATTTTTAATTTTCTATTCTATGTTATAGTCTTTTTAAACAAAATATCAATATTTCCATAAAATAATATCCGAATATTGTTGCTAATATTCCATATAGATATTAAAACAATACAAAATATCGAAATAAATATGTAATTATCAAAATTAAATATCGAGTATTCGATAAAATAATATCGGCATATTGTTCCTAATATTCCATATCGATATTACAATAATACAAAATATCTAAATAAACAAGTAATTATCAAAATAAAATATCGATATTACATTTTTCAATTATCTAGTCTTTCTAAACAAAATATTGATATTCTATTTTTAAATTTTTACTACAATTTTTATACAAAATATCTAAATAAACATGTTATTTTCAAAATAAAATATCGACATTCCAATTTTCAATTTCTAAGTCTTTTTAAACAAAATATCGATATTTCGATAGTATAATAACGGAATATTGTTCCTTATATTCTATTTCTAAAATTCGATATCGATATTACAACGATAGAAAATACCGAAATAAATTTGTAATTTATAAAATAAAATACCGATATTTCAGTTTATAATTTTCTATTCTATTATAGTATTTTAAAAGAAAATATCGATATTTCCATAAAATAATATTCGAATATTGTTGCTAATATTCCATATCGATATTACAATAATACAAAATATCGAAATAAACAAGTAATTATCAAATTAAAATATCGATATTACATTTTTCAATTATCTAGTCTTTCTAAACAAAATATGGATATTCTATTTTCAAATTTTCACTACAATTTTTATACAAAATATCGAAATAAACATGTTATTTTCCAAACAAAATATCGATATTTCGATATTATAATATCGGAATATTGTTCCTTATGTTCTATTTAGATGTTACAACTATATCAAATATCGAAATAAATATGTAATTATCAAAATTAAATTTCGAGTATTCGATAAAATAATATTCGAATATTGTTGCTAAAATTCGATATCGATATTACAACGATAGAAAATATCGAAATAAATTTGTAATTTCTCTCTTTCTTATATTCCATTTTGATGTTATGACTATATAAAATATCGAAATAAATGTGTAATTATCAAAATAAAATATTGATATTTCAGGTTCTAATTTTCTAGTCTTTTTAAACAAAATATCGATAGTTCGATAGTATAACACCGGAATATTGTTCCTAATATTCCATATTGATGTTACAATTGTACAAAGTTTCGAAATAGTAACGTAATTTCAAAATAATATATCGATATTTAAGGTTTTAATTTTCCATAAATTAATATCTGAATATTGTTCATATTTTATAGTTGTGATATTTCATATCGATATTACAACAATAATAAAAAAAAAAAATATCGAAATAAACATGTAATTATCAAAATAAAATATCGATATTCCATTTTTATATTTTCTATACGATTTTCTACAGTTTAAAATATTTTAGTTTATCTTTGCTATGTTTATGATAAAGGACAGTGTTTGAGTAGCAACCGAGTTGGTCATTTCTCTTTCCCTTTTCTCTTTTTTAAATCTTTTCTTTACCAAACGTTTAACTGGTTGGGTTTAGGCACCTGGGGACTTCAGAAACCGGAGTAATATTTGTTGTAAAGAAAAAAATTTTGTCGTTGTTTTCTCAGCTTCCAATTTTTTTTAAAAATAATGGCTGCCAACGGTTTCGTCAGACAAGCGGTCTTCACCCTGGAAGCTTTAAATCAAAACTAGGTCCAGAAACCATCTTCCATGGAGGTGACTCCTCCAACCCCGGAGCTTGCCACACTACCGGAAGTTTCTCTAGCGGGAGCCCACGCCACAACACTTGAGTAGGTAAAAGTACGCACAACAACCGTCCAAGACTTGGGAAGGCCATTTCTGACCTCGAACGGTTTACCGGAGAAACAGGAGAACTGAGCCACTTCATAAAAGAGGGTGACCGACTAATAAGCCGAATTGAAGCGAAGTCAATCGAAAATCTGCTCGATAGTGAAGATGCGGAGGCATTAAAAGCAGCGGTGTTCTGAAGAGTGAAGAGGAGCATCCTAAATCAAATTCAGGCGGACGAAGAGACCCCTTGGAGAGTTACGAAGGAAAGATTAAAGAAGGCCTTCGGAGGAGGATGGTGGGCCCCAGATGAGGACATATTTATGAATATCCGAGAGACAAAGAAACCGAAACAGTCTAGTGGTCAGTATGTCTCGGAACTCCTGGCACGCTACAACAGAATCGCAGATAAACTCAGCGAGATGATGGAAACAATCGAGGTACATGGTCGGATGCAATTCCTATCTATGGTACTAAAGGGTCAATTGACGAAAGAGCTAGGGAAGGAGGGATTTCCGAGAGAGCGCTCATTTGTGGAATGTGGTCAAGATCTCATGGATACAAGCGCTAGAGAGGTGGAGGCCCGAATGGAAGTGGAAGAGCCGGAGTGGACCCGGATAGAATATCAACGGCCTAGAAATATGTCCAATCCTTGAAGAAGAAGAGATCATGGAGAGGGTAGAAGAGAGAGAGCTAGCTACCAACTAGCTAGCAACTGAGTTGGTCATTTCTCTTTCCCTTTTCTCTTTTGTAAGTCTTTCTTCTACCAAACGTTTAACATATATATATATATATATATATATATATATATAGTACATGTGTATAGCACCATCATAATGCTCACCAACAGCTTGCAGAGAGCTTCATGAATCCATAACTAGTGACAGCGCGGATATATCTGAAATTGGAGTGGCCAAGCCTATGCCAGTGGATAATGTAATTGCTTCATTATCAATACCAATGTGTTCAGACATTGGATTGTATGGTATTGCCGCCATGAAAATGCATTTGGCAGCAGCTATTGACAACAAAACTTTTCAGTAATCCCGTTGGACATAAGTGAAATATTTGTGACCTACGGTTTCTGTACTCCTTGATACCACTATAGGGAAGATAATTAATGCTACCTAGTAATACTTTTCTAGAGGAGACAGTGGCTGATTTTAAACTATGCTAAGTATAACTTCAGTAATGCTATAAATAACTGAAAGTCTATTATCACCATACTGTTAATACAGATCCATGTTTTCCAAAATTCAGTAATCAACATTGCACCAATATATCAGTTAAGGAATGTTGTCACAAAGGTTGATAAATATCATGGGTTAAAAAGAAAGAAACTAGGTTTTGCGATAGAGCTAAGGAGTAATTCATGACTACAAGATGTAATTAGTTCATGGTTAGAGCGAGGAATATTTACATGAAAAAAGGATTCAAATGGGGAATCAAATTGGAAATGAGGAGGAAATTATTCAATGACAAAAGGGAAGGAAAGTGAGCCTGAGGAAATTGAAGGAAACAAATATTTATTCATGGAATTGTTATTTTAACCATAAATTTTCAAGGACAAACAGGTACCAGTTTGATTATTAAGAGGGAGAATATGACAAGAAGAGTGAGGGTATATGGTAGGAGTTAGGTATTTTAAATGAAAAGTAATTTTAACCAGTATAAGTAGTGAGAATGGAATTCTTAATATAACAAAGAATACCTATATTATTATTAGATTAATAGTATAACTAAAACACTAAATAAATAAAACAATGTGGATCTAAAGTATTAAGTTTGAATGAAATAGTTATTAGTGAAAATTTAAAAAAAATATGTATTAAACTATTACCTTGCAGATAGACTATCTCTACGCCCAACATGCAGCATAACTGGACCACTTTTAATCTCCTTAAAAACTGATATAGCTTCTGCATGGGTAAGTCCTTGCAGAACAGCCCCATTTACTGCTATGATTTCATCACCTATTAAAAATGTATACATTTTTATCAATAAAAAAATATATATTTCAAAACTAAAAAAAATAATTATATTCAATTAGGCATTATTTGAAATGTTTAATATAGTTGGTTAAATCTAAATATGTAATTGGAATAATATAATAACAATGCGGCATGATACAAAATATATAAACACATAAACTGAATATAATAATCGGAAATGCAAGGGTAAGTGAGAAAACTGCTTGTATAATCATATAGGCAATATTAATAAATTTACCTTCTCTTAAACATCCATTTTCTGCGGCTTGTCCTGTTTTAAATATAGTTTTAATGAATATTCCAAGATTTCCTTTAGGTGAATCATAACCTCCAACCACGCTGAAACCCAAAGATTTAAAACCAGGACCTTTATGAAATGTTACAGTGAAAATTGAAAGTGTCAAAGATTTAGGACGATTGGAAAAAATGGTGCGATCTGGAATTTCATTTTTATGTCGCAAATAAGTATCACCTTGAGAAGAAAATTTTCGCATTCCAGTTTTCAAAACATCAGTTTCCCTTTTGTCCTCTGGTATTGGTGGCTTTCCTAACTTTGATTTTACAATATTAGGAGAAGGCTTGAGAGGGTTCACTGGCTCAGCAATTGATTTATTTAAAGGTACGACATAGCCCATGAAAGAATCATAATTTGATTTGTTAAGAATAGGGTCTTTTGATTTATCAGCTATGGTGTAATCATTAGATAATTTGTTGGTTGGCTCAATATTTTTCGAGAACAATGGGTCACTTGGGCGTGATACAACAATTTCTATTTCATTTGTTGAATTTTTCATCACTTTTTTAACTTCTTGAATTGGAAGGCCCTTCAGTCTAGTACCATTTACCTTTATGATTTCATCTCCTTCTTTTATTCTTCCATCTCTTAACAAAAAAAAAAAATTATGAGGTTTTCATAGAACAAACTATTGAAGCATTAGAAACAGTTGTTATTATAAAAAAAAAACAACAACAAAGTAACATAAAATGATTATATCGTTTCAGGTATATTAAAATTTTAAAAATGTGTTCAATTAATTAATATTTATGTAATCATTATCATTTTAAGAAACCAAATATTGTTTTTAGCTAGTTTGCATCAACTATTAATGTTTGTGTTTATTTTTTCCTAAAACTTTTTGCCGAGAAAACATGTACCAACTATAGTCCTAATGAAACTTGGAGATCAATTAGCAATAAGATTTATTCTTTTTCAAATCTAAATGTAAGAAAATTTCACAGAATATAATGTCAAAATAAAAAGGTTATATAATTTATTTATATATTTATAAATAATAAGTGGATATGAAGGAGATGGTCAGGGTTGCGATTAAGAAGAAACAAAAAATAGTTCTCAACTATTTATTCATTATCCTAGGTCTTCAATAGGGCTGATGTGGTGAGTGGAGATGTAAACAGGCCCCTATAGATCAGCCCGAATGAAGATGTATATTATGGGTCTAAACGTCGGCAATGAATACATAGTTAAGAACTATTTTTTGTTTTTTCATTACCGCAGCCCTGACCATTTCCTTCACCTTTATTAATATGTTTATATTTGGTATATATTAATAGTTTGAATTTATATTTTTTAGATTATTTATAAAAATTGTTTATTCAGAAAGATAAATTATTTATTTATTTATGCAGCTGACATTATTTGCCCTTCTTTCATTTTTACATTGCTTATTAGAAGACATTGTAAGTTCACTCCTCATAGCATATGCCTTCAAGCATATACAAATTGCAATTACTTTCCTTGTCAGCTAAAATTAACTAAATAAATTGTTACTATAGGTAATAAATTTTGTGATGTAGAGAAAATACAACTATTTAAAAACAAAAAAAAACTTTATATATACAATACCTATCCGTAAGACCTCCAGCTTCAATATTGGAAATAATGTAGCTTCCCCGACTAGGACCATTTTCAATTTTTTCTACATAGAGTCCTAATTCATCAGATTTACTTTTTCTAATAGATATTCGCTTAAATTCTTTTTCTAAACTTATATTTCGAGAAAAGTCCAAAAGAGGTGCTGTTCCACTTCCACTTCCAGATGCCATAAAATCAGTTTCACTCTGATTAAATTGTTTATCAACAGTAGGTTGCATAACATCACTGATTTTATTATTTATTCCCTTTCTATTTTGATTAATAGTGGTTATTTTTTCGAATGGCATTGATTGTTTTATTTTAGTGTTATGTGGATGAAGTGTGTTAACTTCTTTTGAGTGGAGTTTATGCTTAAAAGATGATAACTCAGGTGCTGAAATATCTTTTGCTTCTAAGGAAGTGGAAGATGTTTGAAGTCCATTTTTTGCATTTACAATATTAAAGTCGAAACGTTTTTTATCATTTCCTTTGAAGGTATCACTTTCATAGCCACTTTCTTCTGATTTTCCAAGCATAATATTGTTAAGAAAATTGTAAATTTCTTTCAAGTGAGGTTGTGTACGCATATTTAGGGGCAAACTTGGTTCTATGTCCTGAGTGTTCTCTTGTCCTAAAACCTTTGGCTCACTCCAATTCATTTGGTAATTATTTACAGAACTACTGCATTTTTTATTATCATTTACAACAGGATGATGATTAACTCCTAATTCTTTGCTGGCTTTACCAATGCCACTTTTTACATTCTTCTTACAAGCAGTTACATTTTTGTTTACATCACCAAGTTGATCAAATGATAAGCTGGATGGTCTTGACCAAAATAGTTTATTTTCTGAGTGCTCCTTGACTTTAGATAACAAATCATCATGACTTAATGACTTTCTACCAGTTTCAGTGACTTGCTCTAGCCTAGTAAATTCTGCATCCTTCACTGAGCATGGGTCCATTCCATTTTCTTCCAAAGGGTTTTCATGTACAGTTTCAATAATTTTTTTTTTAAATTTCAGTGGTTGATTTGAAACTTTTGATTTTCTATCACTTTTTTTTTCTTTGCCTTTCATAAGAAGGCTATTGAGTTGATACAAGTCAGCTATTCCCTTCTGACATTCTTTCTTCACCCATTCTGTACTATTTTTTGAAGGATTTATTTCTGATGAAATAGATAGATTCTTAGTAACAGGTGACTGAGAATGGTTATTTCCACGCACAAACATATGACGAAGAGATTCAACCCTTGAAACTCTTCTACTTTTTTGATTTGAGCCAACAGGAGCAGTTGGTTTCGCTTGTTGGTTCACTGTGGATTTATGATTTGCAGATGTTTCTAAAATTTCTGTTGAATCACTTCTTTTTAGTTGTTCCCATTTTCTTCCAACTTTTTTACCCCATGTTGCAAGACCTGTAAATGGAAAATTAAATAATTAAATAGATTTCTTGTAACTTTTATACTATTGAGATAAAAAATGTTGGAATATTAAGAATAGATTAGGATTTTTTCATATTTACAGATGGTTTTATGATAAAAATGGTATTGCACAACGTGCAATGGTTACATTACAATAGTGATAGTCAATCAGCACATTCAATCTTCTCAGTTTATATCTCTTTATTTTTACATTAGTTACATTGGTCTATGATCAGGGCAGATAGACCCTAGATTTGTTTGCTCATAATGATTATTCTAATATGTTGAATATGCGATAGTTAAGATTCTTTTCTTCTTTACAATCAAAGTTCATTTTTTGACTATGAACTGTAAAAGTTATTAAAGTTTATTTATTTAATAAGACATTTTGTCGCTTAAATGTAGTGAAAAATGTGTAATATCATTTATGCTAAAAAAAAACAAACTATTTTTATAGAAAGGGTAGTTTTTCTTTATTCAATAAAATTGTATTGGTGGTAAAATTTCTATATACCTTGCAAAATAACCAATATTGAAATATTATTCTGCACAGGATTAGAAAAATTATTGAATAAAATAAGTAGTAAATATATAGGCACAGAGTTATTTATAAAATTTGTATTATTTAAAAAAAAATATTAATGTTATCAGGAATTCATTTGATGTATGAATTCCTGATAACATTAATATATTTTGTATTTACTAATCGTGAGCACATTTTAATTTTGATAATTAGTTACATTTGATCATAAGTTATGTCCCTTTTCCATCAGAAGGGTGTTATATTTGTTCTTGCATGATCCTAATGACTAACATCAGTTAATCAGAACTTTGCCCCATCTGAGCATTCTTCTTTTTTTTTTTTCCTTTTCTTACATCAGCCCAAGACTCCCGTTGGAGTCCTACACTGCCCTTGTTGTTATATTATAAAAGAATGGAGATGAGGATGTAAATTGTTATTATTTATTTAATTTTAAAAATCTAATTTGGTTTCTGCTATAAATTTGCACAATGCCTGAATAGTAGCCCTAACTAGATCTGCCAGCCCTTGAAGGAAAGCGCTGTTGTTTTGGAAGAGGGGATATTTAATCCTGTATTTGCCATATATACTAAAATTTAGTGTAATATGTAATGGGTCTTCGATTTGCTATCTTATCAGCTTGCTCATTGCTGTACAAACCCACATGACCTGGAACCCATTTAACCTTAAATTTGTTATTTAATGAACTATGAACTTCTTCTATTATGTTCTTTATTAGGTAAGATGAAATATGTTTTCGACGTATGTTTTTGAGTGAATTGCAAACGGAAGCGGAATCTGTTAGAATTATGAGTTTTATATTCTTGTATTTTCTGTTTGCTATTTTGAAAGCTTTAACGACACCGTATAATTCAGGACTGTATATGCTAAACTTGGTGGGGAGGTTTATCGATGTATCCTGGTTATATTGGACATCATATATTCCGACTGCAACTTTGTTTTTTTCTTTAGATGCATCTGTATAAATTTTTATACTTTTCAGACAATATTTATAGTGTTTTCTGTTTTAGAACTGTTGGTGGATAGTGTATTCTGGTCAAATCTGATTGGTGATTGGAATAGTTTGGGATTTGTTTTTATGTTAATTTGTGACTTTGGAATGGGAGTACTTTAGTTCGAGTGGTCCGGGGTTTATGGCGAGTGTGTTAAATAGAATTTTCGTTTCTTGGGCTATGATTCCTACTTTTAGAATGAATAAAGTGCCGTTTCGAATACCTTGATATAGAGGGTGGCAACTGTCAGAGGCCACTTTTAAAAGGAATTTACCATTACCTCCCAATTTTCCATTGAGCATATGAATTATTGATCTTACAGTCAAATAAATTCTGGCCAAGAAACCCAGATATCTTTGCTGGTACAGCTTTTTAAGTGATTTTTTAGTTTGAAAAAAAAATGTTATGAGACCAAACTATGTGTAAAATTATCAGCAGCAACCATAGAATCATCTAGCATAGAAATTGTGAGCTGGCTTTGACACATTGTGTGAAAGTTATAGCCAAAGTAACTCTAGGGTCAGGTCCCTATTATTCAATGGTGATTGCTTCTCAACTATTTTCTAAAAAAAGAAAGCATGCAAGGAATGGTCGGGATTCATACATACCATCCACTAAACAGTCAATTTTCTGAGCATTCTTTCAAACTTTCATCTTTCTTAGGCATTCTCCTTTCTTTTTACATTATATTAAATTAAAATTGCCTATACTCTGGAATACCTCTGAATTTGGGATGGTAGGAAAATAATTGACTAACAACATGTGCTACTTCGACTATAAGTGTCGCTGCAAATGCGAAATGCTATGAAGGAAAGACCAAAGCACATGGGCTCCATTTTATACCTAATAACATTTTCAAAGAACCACATTTATGACAGGTCATGAAAGTATGATGGTTAAATGGTCTGGTCATGTTACTAGGATGTAGGGCCATTTGTAGCCCAGAAATTTAAAGTGCCAACTTTAACTGGCTCGTGACTGCAGCAGGACTAGTTCGAATTCGGCCGGGGGGGGGGGGTTGATCTTTATTTCTGTGGTGGTTTCAGCAAATGAAAACTTGACCCCTTGACCATAGTTAGAATAGGTTGGTTACCTATAGATAATGGATTATTGATATAATTATATTGGATACAATATCCTTTCTAGCATAGAAATTTTCCAACCTAATTTTAACTGAAAACCACTATTCTTTTTTTGTCATTAGATGATATGAAGAATTGTCATTAGGTAATTTAACATTGAATGTACCCATTACGCTCCATTAACAGATTTGTAAGGAAAATTAATTATTTTATACCATTACCTTTTCTTGTTATTTTAGGTGATCCTGAAATTGGAGTGGATGATCCAACTGCAACTGGAGAGGCTTGACCAGACCTGGGATGCCACTGTTTCATTCCTTCTTCATCACTGTCAGGAGAAAGTGGAGCGAGACTGACTAATTGTGGATTAGGATCAGAGCTCCTTCTTTTAAATAGTCTCATCATCTGTAAAGAATAATACATTTTTAATACTAGCAATAGGGCTGTATATGTCACAAGTTAGTTAAATTTTGTTTACAACTAAATGAATTTATCACTATGTACTATGAAAAATGAATATTACGGTACTGATGAAAAGAGCTGAGTAATGAAAAGATGAGATTACTAGAACAAAAGTTTTGAGAATAATACAGTCTAATTTTTCAAATAATTAAAAAATACCCTTTGAATAAGAAACTTTTACCAAAGGAAACTCATAAATTTAGTTCAATGCTAAAGCAAAATCAATATATTTTTAATATTGCATAAAAAACAAGGTACACAAGTGATATAATTTTATTTTAATGCCTATATTAAAAAAATTATTTGTTACATAAGTTTTTGTATAACTTGAATATTTTGTAATTAGATTTTACCTTGCTCCTTTAAGATGATAATATGGCAATAGTATGTTCATTTTTTATCTTGAACATAGTTAAATAACAATATAATTCCATTATTTTTACACATTGCATACTATAATGATCAAGAAAAGGACCATTAGTTTATAGGTTCTTGTTTCTTATATATGAAGATGGTCAGGGTTACGGTCAAAAGTAAAACAAAAATAGTTTACAACTATTTATTTTCCGACGTTCTTGTTTCTTGTTAGCTGAACTGAAAGTCAGGATTTTGAAATTCAAATATTATTTTCAATGAGTTTCAATTTAAAAATTAATGGTGTGTTAATAATATTCTGGACACTCTACTTCACTATTTTTAAGAATCTTAAGTTCAAAACCAATATTCTTTTATAAGAGGAAACCACTTTGTTTACTAAAACTCAGTTCTCCTAACAAGAAATTTCTAGCATATTATTTATAAGAACTAGTAGTAAATATTTTCATGATATGATACCTAGTTTAAGAGTTGAAGTCCATGTAATCTACTGTATCATGATTATACCCTCTGTAGAGAAGTAGGCTATTGTTTATGGGCCATGACAGCCAAAAATCATTAATCAAAGCATTTTCATGGACATCTAAGTTTTACATCACCACATAAGAAATCAGGATTGTGACAATACTTAAACCCATCAGCTACTTGTCTGCCAGAACTTCATCTAATCTTTTATACTTTTGTTTCATCACGAAACTATGATCTATTTTCATACTTTCTATAACTTGTAATTTTTATATTCTTATGCAAAGTACCAACAGCATGTCTATATCATTGTAGCGAGAGAAACAAGAAATTCAACTTCAATCAACTAGAGCGCAGCACCTCGAGCCTCACCGAAGCTCTCAAATTTATATATTGATATGTAATGGGAGGCACCAGCTGGAATTTTTAGCGCTAAATAATTTCTTTTGTCGGCATGCCAAAGATATCGCCGGACCTAGGAGAAACCCGTCGGCGAAACATCTAAAGAAATGTACAGAGCTATATAGATAACATAGGGTATGCACCCCCTGGGAACGGTTGACCGTGTAAGCAGAGATAAACAAAGAAACAACCCTTATCTTACACGTAGCCACTTTAAACACCTCGGGGAAAATACAGCAGTGTCAAAGAAAAAAGCCGTCTTAATTGAAGACAAATAAACACCCCTTATCTCACACGGGGCCACTCTAAAAACCTCGGGGAAAATACAGTAAGCCGCCTGAAGCCGGCTTTCTTCAAAAAAGAAACCTTTAAACATGAAACGTAGGAAAAAGACCGACTTTCACCGAAGGTCATTGGACCTTCTCACCCCCTCTGAAAATAGAAGAACCAATCAAAGGACAGAAATCAAAAGAAGGAGGAGTCAGAAGGATAGGGGAGAGAATAAATAAAAAGGGCAGGAGAAACACAGATGAGGACAGTCGGAGGGAGTCTGGGAGTTGAAGACAGTCGGAGGGAGTCTGGGAGTTGAAGACAGTCTGAGAGAGTCTGGGACAGAAGGCCAATCTGAGAGAGACTGGGAGAGAAGGACAGTTGGAGACAATCTGGGACAGGAAGACAGTCTTGGATGGAGTCTGAGGGAAGATCAGAGGAAGACCAGTTGGAGGCCAGGGAATGAAGTCACCCCTCGCGGAGATTCAGCAGCGGCAGCCGGGAGGCTGCGGATATGGACGCTCTGCCGCGACAACCACCAAGCCGACCGACGTACCAAAACGAGTAAGACTTTTTCTGTTGTAATTTGAATGGCAAGAATAGAATTAATAAATTAGAGTCAGTATAAATATCAAAGATCCCATCTTGTACTTCTCAATTCATAATATAATAATTAAAGTATAAGGAAACAAGTCACCATGCTCTCTCAGAATATTATTCTTTCTGATGTATATATAATTGTAAATATTGAATATGTAACAAAGACTTTACTTTATAATTAATAATCCCTGCATGCCACCTCATATATAATAGCATAGTAAATTGGTGAACACGATACCGTTGGAAAGGAACTCCAATGATTAATTATAGATATTCATATCTAGTATACCATG
>NW_027113518.1:307127-318555 GCF_000696795.3 Halyomorpha halys
CCCTAGTCGGGCTTAGAAACCCCGAAGCCCTGTACACGGCAATATTATTTTCTTTTATAAAAACATATTATTTGTACATATTATTAATTTTTGTATATACTACTGAGCAATGTCGATAAAATAATAAATAAATGATGCCAAAATAACGCACGAAACTACCTCAAGCAGATATGACAGCTTCTCGGTCACTGCTGTATGCACTAGGCCTATATAAATAAGGGTCTTGAAGAACCCTTAATTTATACTAGCGGGGACTACGCAACCAGTCCTGCACAGTTGGCCGTTTAACAAACGACCGCCCTCAGCTCTGCGCCCGCAGCTAGCCCGCCAAACAATCGAGACCAGCATGCCGGATGCTAGGGCTGCTACCTAGCCTGGTACTACCACTTCGATGGCCGCTATAGAAGAGGCCACGAACAGTAGAGCAGACGCTCCGCCAACTTCGATGGACGGGGTTGAAGTAATTGCACCCCGCAACCGTGGTGAGAAGAGGCCCCCCCCCACTGATGACAACACAACGTGGTCAGTGGCCAGTGGTAAAAAGGCTTTTTGACTCCGGTCTACCATCGACAAAACACCCAACTTTGTTGACCCTACGATATTTGATAAACTCAAAGAACAGAAGGAAGCAGCAACACCCAGTGAGGTAACCACGGGGCCCAAACCCAGGCCACCCCCGCCAACCATAATCTCTCCCGCACTCTGATTGATGTCGGTGCGGGAAATGCTCCCAACGGTGAACGTGAAACGTTTTACCACAAATAACTCCGCCAGGGGGACGAGGCTGTACCTGGAATCCGAGGCTGATCACAAGGAGGCCGTCACACTCTTCAAACAGCACAATGAGGTAAGGTTCCACACTTACGCGCCACGTGGGACTAAGCGCACCAAAAACTTTGTACTGCATAGGTTTGACCCTGATCATCCAGTGGAATCTGTTGTGGCCGACCTACAAGAAAATCTGCCTGGTTTCATCATGGGGTTGATGAGACGAGTTGGTAACAACCAGGTCCATCGCACCGAGCAGATCCAAATTATGACCAAATCTTTTGTTCGGATCGAGCAGATACAAGCTCTCCGGGCAATCGATTATGTTAGATTTTGAGTTGCGAAATTTAAGGAGGATGGCGGCCCAATATAGTGTCGCAACTGTCTGGAGTTCGGGCACACCATGAAGTATTGTGGCCGTGTTGCTGCGTGTCCCTGGTGTGGTGGGGACCATCAATATGAGCAATGTCCGAAGAAGGAAGCCCCTCCGCACTGCAAGCACTGTGATGAGGACCATGTCGCCTCATTCAAAAATTGTAAGGCCCGGAAGTGTCAGTGTGCTCATTATGACAAGAAGAGACGTCCCGTCGAGGCTCATCGCTAACCCGATCGAACTGGCTGATGGCACGCACTTGATAACGGTGAATGTGCGACTCAAACACTACACATTCACGTGCGTCTACAGATGCCCTAGGACATGCCTTACAACGCTCAAACTACTGTTACAGCATGCCCAGACAAGAAGCAGGTATGTGGTCCTTGGGGATCTAAACGCCCGTCACAGCGCTTGGCTGTGTAGCAGCGATAACCCCATGGGGACGTACATCACCAAGACCGCGCTTGCTGTGTACCATTCTGGGGTACACACCTTCCGACACGCGGGCTTCCCATCGAGAACCTCCACTCTGGACTTGCTCCTCACCAGAGACTTCCACATGGTCACTGACTGCCAGGCATTGGTCTACGGACCTTCTGACCACCGGCCAGTACTGTACCAGTTTGAGGGCACCCCAGTCACACCACCGGCGACCAAGTACCTCCTTCCTTAAGCCGACCGGAAGGGGTTTAAGTCCTGTGTTGAGATGACCCTCCCACGGATTACACCACTGCTGACGTCAGAAGCTGTAGAGGTCATCACTTCCACCATACAGGATGCAGCCGACTTAACTCTCCCCAAGTTTGCACCGCAGCCCAACGCCATCAGGAAGCCGCCGCACCGCATTCTCGCCCTCATAGGTCAGCGTAACAATCTCTGCAATATCTTTAATCGGACGAGGGACTCTGGTTTGAAACCTGCCATCAACGCGATGACACGGCAGATTGCCAGCCTCATGCGAGATTGGAAAACGTCATTATGGCAAGACCAGTTGCGAAGGACACACGATGATCATCGCCAGTTTTGGAAACTAGTGCGTACCTTCGTAAACAAGAGGCAGAGTATGCATCTAACATCGGGCGACGACCTGTTGACGCTTGAGGAACAGGTGGAGCTTCTTCAAGCTTCTTCAGACTTCAAGTTTCCCGCCACTCTGTGCCGACTGTTTGAAAACTACCTCAGCGGAAGGTCTATCGTCGTACCGGTCGGCGGGAGCTTTTCGACTCCTGTTCCTACCACCTGTGGAGTGCTCCAGAACTCTGTGCTGGGACCAATACTATTCATGCTTTTCACAGCCCCGGTGGTATCGATCCAGCACCCGAAGGCAGTGGTTGCTACCTATGCGGATGACATAGGCATCTATGCCTTCAGCATCAATGCTCTAACTGCGCTGTCTCATGCACAAAAAGCGGCTAACACCATCGCTGCCGAACTCAAGCCGATTGGAATTAGAGTGAATCCTACCAAGACAGACGCTATCGTGATGTCATACCAAAAAGGTAAGAAACCACTGCCTACTCATTTCAGGATTGAAGAGGTCGACCAACGGATTTTCACCTCCCTGCTCTATCTGGGGGTCACTATCGATCGTCATCTCACATTTTCAAGCCATGTTCGTGAGAGACTGAAGCTGGCCCGTCAAAAGAGTTATCGACTGGTAAAATCTCCATAGCTCTCGCTCAGGCTCAAGCTCTAGATATACAAAGCCGTCATTAGACCGACGCTGCTTTACGGTGCGCCTCTGCTCAAGCACATGTACAAGACCACGCTCAACAGACTGCAGAGCTTCCAGAACTCTGTCCTACGGAATATTGTAAGAGGAACAACGTTATATAGGGCCAGAAACACTGTTATCCATGATGAACTCCAGCTGCCGTCTGTGCCGGAGACACATGTTTTGATGGGTTGAAGGCTTGGACCAATCCGCTGTTTCGGGAAATTACCCCTCCACCACCTGAAAGATGGCAAGGAGATGCCCCCTTGGTAAATGTTCTTACCGTTGGAAGAGGTTTGGGCTCTGCAGTCTAAATCTAATTATATCACCACCAGCAAAGCGGACCCTCCCCGCTCACCATTGTATCAATGCGCACTTGGCGCCTTCGACATTGCACATACAATGTACAATTCAAATGAAACCTTAAAATACCCCTGGTAAAAAAAAAAAAAAATAATAATAAAATAAACCTTAATTTATAGTTGTAGAGGGATCGGAAAAAAGCCTTGATTAATCACTGGTACACAACCTCTACTTGAGATGGTTTCGGATTAAAGCCGATCCTGATTGTTGTGTGTTGTTGTATTTTGTTCACCCTTGACATGATCTCTCTCCTCTATCCCTTCGTAGGCTCCGGCGGCTAGCTACCCTCCAGACTTACATACTTCTTTTGCCTCTGTCAGCATAGTACCCGGCAGGACGAAGGCATCTTCCTGCATGACTCTGGCGGCTAGGTCTGTATATCTCCCTCGTGTTTATCGTAATAATACCCGGTAGGGCGAGGTTAGCATCCTCTGAGATATAGCAGTTGTTACCCGTTAGTCTTATCCTATCTAGTCATCTTCCTTGTCAACTGCCTTACCTTTATTAACTGAACACGTATTGTTGAGGTCTTCTGGGCAAGCAGAATAATCAAGAAAAGAACCCACCTCGACTTCCTACAAAAAGATAAATATTTTGGTAATGTGAGGAGAGTTTATATTGGAATGATGGTATTGATCACCGAATAGTTCCTGTTCCACTTTTAGATTTGATATATTCCACTCCCATACATTTTGATAGTCACAATCAGAACTTTCATTTATATAGTTCATAATCGTTTATATTGTATTCGTTATGAGATAACACAAATAATTTAATGTTGTATTAGTTTTATCATATCATATACTGAAGACATCTTGACTAAGTAGTTAAGATGTCTTCGGTGATCTCAATCCGTGGCGCATTGCATCTTTGTTTCGATATATAGTTTTATATTGTGGGTTTTGACCATAGAGTCGAATCTAAATTCTTTGGATATCGTTTCTGTAGACACGAGATGAAACTGAATGACGTTCTATGAAATAGAAAGATATCTATCAAGTGTATAAGTATATATTTTTTTCTATGTCGTGGTTCAGTCAGTTCTGAGTGAGCGATCCTTGTGTCGAGTTTGAGCACGGTTTTTGAGAGCGTATTTTTTTTTTATTTGATGTGATACAAAGATCATAATTGTGATCTATTCGTTCACATTCAACATTTGATTAGCTTTTTGTATTTTTCTTCACTAAACGAGACTCTCTGGTAGTTATGATAATTTCACTGTCTCACAAAAGATAGATCATTGTAGATTGGTGCTTTAACTAACTTAATCGCGTGATTATTTTATTCCTATCCCCCCTTTCTAAGAGAAGCATATTTTATTCTTGTCTTTATTTTCCAAACTGTAACAGTGAGGACAAAAATGTTTGAAAATGTATAGCTGGAGTTAAGTTGCGCACTCAACTCCTCTCATCCAGGATGTTGAGTACTATAACTACATCTATTTATTTTATTGCGGGAAATAAAACTAAGTCAGGACCCGGTCGTGTGTTTAACGGCGTGGGATTTTTTTTTTATTGATTCAAATAATTAGCAGCTTTTTATCTTCTATATTTTCTAGATAAATGTTTCTCAACCTAATTTTCTTTCACATCACCCATTTTATATTTTAATGTACCTGATTGAGCTTTTTTTATTACTTACAACTTTGTTTGGATCTAAAAATATAATGTCCCTTAAATTTGCTGCTCCCCAAAAAAGCGCCTGGTCTGCCTCTGCGTAAATCTGCAACAGGTTAAGGATCCATTTTGGCTTCAGGATTAAAAAGGCTACTGAAGTGATTCTCAATACCGCCGAGAACCACTGTCATGGAAGGGCAGGGAGGCGGCGAAATTCCCGGTCTAAATAATAATAAAAACATTTTATTTAAATTATGTTTTTAAAATTAATACGATTATACAGGACCGCGATGAAGAAGAAGTATGAAATAGTTCTCAACTATATAATTTATTTAATGCCGACGTTTCGACCCACGATGTCTTCATCAGGGCAAAAAATAAAAAGATACAAAAAAAGTAGAGTCAATGTAAGAGTGAAAGAGTGATTTAAAAAAGGTGTAAAGGTAGAAGTATACAAAATATCATCTACTATTTAAATATGTAATATAATATTATGTTACTGGTACTGGTACTGGTATTTGGTGGGGGAACAAGTCCGGCAAGTGGGTCCTCTTGGTCCTTTTTGCCAACCCCTGACGGCTACCTGAGTTGCCGCCATGTACTAACCAAGGTGCGAGTGTCAAGATTCATTCTTCGAGACCGCCGAAAAACGAATGTTAACTAGCACAGGTGGGAATCGAACCCACAACGTTCCGAATCGAGCACGGCCGTCACGTTCCTTAATATTATTAATAAGGAAATAAATTTGTATTGGTGACTTCATAAATAAAACAAGAGAAGATTTATGCATTAGAACCCAGCTAATCTATCTTAGTTGGGACCGAGACATCATCGAATAATCCATAATGTGTAAAATAACAAAAATCATGAAAAAAATAATTTAACTAATATATTAGATAAAACTTAAAATTCAATTCAAAACTCAATATATAGGGGATATGTATAATAATATAAGATAAAGTAAATTAATTAGACTGATCTTTAAATGTATGATTTAAATTTAGTGTACTAACGGTCTTTAACTAGCTCTCTTTATATAGCACTCAATAAGTCAGTTATTTTGTTTTATTTTACTGAACTTGTGAATCCTAAGCACTTTATTTATTAATTTTATTAATAACAATACCAGACCACAAGTTAATCAGGAGAAGCGGTAAAACGATATGTTTGAAAAAAATATTCATGGTTTGAGCAATGCAACGTAATTTAGTAGGATTGATTCTGAATAAAATGTAAACCATTAGATATTTAGTAGATTTTTATAAATACTTTCTTTAAAATGTCAGTTCAACACAAAATTAGAACTGTTATTTAAAAAAAAAACAGAATTTATTAAGTACACTTATATTCCTAATCAATAAAACCTGTTTTTGTTTTTTTCATTAAAGAGACTAAAAGAATAAACTATAAATAAAGAAAAGGTACAATTTATTTTTCAATGACATCATTAATAAAAAATAATACATGAGTTTTTTTAACACTAATTTGGACCAGGATTAGTCAAATTATTGTTAAACATCTTGGCTTCAACTGATGAAACTACAAGCAAGTATATACAAAACAAAAACGTCATATTTGCTTTCAATCACTCTGTTTTATGCCCTGCAATAAGTTTTCATTTGTTTTTAAGAAATATAACACTTCGACGCGTTACCTTACAATTTACGAACTCCAACATTATTTTTTTATTTAGTTCAGTCGTTTCTGCCTCCGAAGGCACAACAATAATTCAAAATCATTTTTGAGATCATAAATTTAGTTTAATGGAGCTGGTCACAAATTTTGTGCATGCTGAAGAAAAAGTATTTTCATACACAGAGGATATTTGATTTGATACTTCATAGAAATGTAAACAACCTTGCTGTGACGTCATAGGGCGGATTCTACATATATTTCGTACCAACCTTGGCTCGCGCTCAATTTCAATTAACTTTCTTATCAGCAAGAAATGTAAAGCACATTATTTGAGTATTAAACCAGTAAAATATGGAATGCTAGTTTTTTGTTTAGGAAATAGACTTGAAAATGTCTTATGGAAAAATAGCATCCTAATATCCTTATTATGATAAAATAGTGATCCTTTCTTGTGTACTTGAACACAGTAGGACAAGGAGTTGATAAACAGTAGAATACTCTTCAACAATAGAAAGGATGTTTGGTCACCATAATAATGATATCGATTGTATTCAAATTCAATAGTGCAATAACTTCAATGCGGTACTAGGCACCTCAATTTAAAAATAAATTAATGACGACGACATTATTTATTGGCCAAGTGGCGTTGTAAAGTTGAAGAGAAAGGTCAGTGGCACGCTGAGCCGTAAGTGCACGTGTGCATTCCTCTCTTCTTTTATTTCCTTCGTCCAGTTGGTTCTATCGTCATTACTAATATACCGGAATAATTTTATTCTCGTCACCTTCGGGTATTCAATGTGTATCAATAGAGCTTGTATAGGAATTTATGCTGTGGAGGTTTCACAATTAAGAGGTACGGTGATCTATTTAAATCAAATCGCTCACGATATTAAACGATAAATTAAATAAGACTTATTGCCAAAATATTACAAAATTTATGAAATCATTGAATGTCCATGAAAACAACTGTTACTAAAGAAAAACAATTAAAGATAGTTACTTTTTTTTATAATTAACGTATTTAATATACTAAATTTTATACTGACTCTAAAAAAAATATATTAAAAACTGTTTCTTAAAGATACTATTATTATTACAAAAATCTGGGACATTGGGCCTATTAGACAACTTTCACTTCTTCAGGTTGAAACTAATCCTTTTATAAATAGCTATGTTAAGAATATGATTACTATTTTATTTATTTATCTTATTGTTTCGTCATTGTCCATTACCTTCTATGACTTTATTAGTTGTTAATTTTTCTAAAATCTTTGCCTTTCGAACGGGTTATTATACATCTACATTACTAAGTTTTTTTCAACTTTCTTTTTCAATTTTAAACTTTCAATTTAGAATAATTATTTTCCTTTAGTTAATTATCAAATTCTGTTATAGTTTTTGTTCATCCATTTTTTATGAATGCTGATAATGAGAGATGTTGAATTATTTGATATAAATTAAATTAAAGGTAATTTAGAGGAAGCTATTTTGAAAATTCGGTATTATGACAGGCTATTTAAATGAGGATTAGACCTACCTGATATTAAAGTCCGATTAACTGTACATTGATATAACAAGTTTAATCAAAATCGATAGAGCTTTCGAGAAAATGACATAATGTAAAATTGAGTGTAAGGTCCAAAGCATATACCAACTTACCTTAAATACGTAATTATAGTTTCGAACAACTTTTAAATTTGGACCTTGAGAGAGCACATACACACAGACCATTTGATGAGTCTTGGTAATTTGGGTTCTGGAGATCATAAAGAGTTTATTACAAAACTCGGTTTCGAACTTGTAGAACATCGTAATATTTCCCCATGTTATATATTTCATATATAGGAAAGAAAAAGTAATTATAATTTTGTTTATAATAAAAAAAAAATATTACTGCTACATTAAGATATTTGTTCTTTATCTGCTTAGGGTCTCATAAAATATCACAATTTTGCTTCCATTACAAGTTTACTATTTATCTTGTAAAGAAAAATCTTTAACATAGACCTAAAGAAGAAAAAGATCCAATAGAATAATCTTCATAAATGACAACTAAATGAAAATATTACTTGAAAAAGTCCTTGAAGTAGGAATGGGACGGCGAGTGTTTAGAACCGAACAATGCAACTGTATACGCGGCAATGTTTTAAACATTTGAGGAACGATGCTAATTTATCAATTACAAATAACATTTTACAATCATTGATCGAGTAACAATATCACTAATAAAAGTAATCATAAATTTATTTAACGTACTTTATCAATGTGACAAAATAATTATATTTTACACGTTTATACACAAAGAAATTACATCGACCTTTTAAAAGCCATGTATTATTCCTTTCCAATTTCAAACATCTATTTTTTATTTGGAGAGAACGACGAAGAACTTAAAAGTGATGTCGATAATTTTTATTTTACAAAATGGTACAAATGAAAAAATTGTTTTGTAAGTGCACTACTGAAGTTGTCTTGAAGAAGAAGAAATCGATATTTACGATAATATCATGCATATTATTCTATAAAAATGAAAAATAATGTTAACCAATTAAGATATCTTCTTCGAAAGGCTTCTATTGATTTGAGAATTTCATCAAGTTCTTTCCAGGAAAACATAAAGCATTCGACTAACAAGGTGTGTGAGGTGCGTAAAAGGATGATAAATTTTGTCTTAAAAAATACATCATTATAGTATTAATCTTAAATTGCCATTTTCAATTCGTTCTAATCTAAAAAAAAAAAATGTATTTATTGTAATAACTATCAAGCTCATTATGAGCTTACAAGCAATTCATTTCTGAAGTATTTACAAAAACATACATACATAATTTGTTTTAATATTATGACAACTTGGCAGCAAATTATCACTATTTGATCTCAAACTATCGCACTATCATTTAAAAGGCTTCCCTCCTTTTAATCTTCTCACTAGGACTTTAACCTCGAGGAGTTGGACGGCCTCAGCATTCGTGTGTCCTTGTAGTCACTCTTGTGACTGAATTGAAAGTATTCCAAGACATCGGCGAAGATAATCATTTCTGATGTACTACACATTGACAATGCTCCTAAGATCATATTTTGAAATCTTTGTACAATTTCTCTGTTGGAGTCCCTCCTACATCCCAGCAGTTAGCTTCCATAAGTCCAAATTTGTTAAGAGTAATAATATTAATAACCAATATTCATATATGTATTTTGGGTTAAACAAAAGTTATAAGTTGCCACATATAGTTATTCATTCAGAATAACTAAAAGTGGCAGTATAGTCAATTTTCGAATTTCGGTCAGGATTTTTCCAATTAAGACCCATTTGGACTTTTGGACAGAATGGAGTAGGGTACAGCCATAGAGAGTACTAAGCTATGTAATAAGGAAGACTTGCCATCAGTTTTGAACCCCTTGATCAACTTAAAACCATTTCCAACTTTCCCTCAATTGTTACAAGAGCGGCCTTTATTTTATTTGCCAAGAAGTTAAAAGCGCTAAGTAGACTACGAATTGGAGCCATTAAGAGGAACTGTTCCAAATACAGAAGTGGACCAGTTCCAAACTTTAACGGTTCCAGCACATTGCTAACTGTAGACTAGTTCAGTATAATTAATCCCGTCGATTTTTTTTAATGAAACAAGCTAAATAAACATTTTTCGGTGTCCAAAAAATCTTGATATACGTGGATATTTAATTTTTCAAATCACCATCACTATCTCAACTAAAATGTATGAAATTTATATCGGTTACTCGTCTGGGAAGCTTGTGTTGATCAGGACCATAGCTTAGCGAGTCTGTCTTGTCTTGATTTCCTAGACACTTAACTTGGTATTGTACAATGTGTAGTTCTATAAACGAGCATGATACAATCTCTTGTTCTGTGGCCCAACTACTACTTGTACAACAGTGCCTTTCATAAACACTCTTTATCTCCGATTCTATACCTCGAGAAGCCTGTTGGCTTTGGATTCCGTCCAGATTGCGTACAGGTCACAAATAACTGATTCAAAGATTTATTTCTTACGCGAGGAAAAGATGATCAAAGGTGCGGTCTGGAAATATACATAAATAAACAAAACTTATTTATTTGTGCCGACGTTTAGACCTTCATCAGAGCTGAAAAGCAAAACGAGATAACCTTAATTCAAAAAAATAAAATAATAAAAAATAAACTTGGATATATACATAACAATAAGTTGAACAATTTCCAAGTTTGTTTGTTTTTAATTAAGGTTTTTTAAATTTATAACGTTAGAATCAATAAATAGGTTTTGTTTATTTCTGTATGTTTGCTGATCGTACTCTTCATATACATATACAGCACTCTATTCACTCCTCATTAAGAATTTTTTAGTCATTTAAAATCACTACGTACAAACTAGTGTGAACTTATGAACTTATGAACCCGTATTACCATAGCTACTATATATTTTAGAAAAACATAAGTCAGCTAAATTTACAATTTAAAAATGCATAGAGAACTGTGAGGTTTCCTAGTTATAAACAGAGTAAGGTGCAATCTGGAACAGATTTTTCCATTTTTAAATTTAATTAATTTAAAAATCTCATGTGTCATGGCCGCTAGTGCAGTTCACTGTTCACATCGCTCTGCAATTGTTACTGTGTACTATGGGTTCTAGCTAAATTCCAGCTCTCAGACTTTACATAGCGTGAGTTTATAAACAGCTGAACATTTTTATACACGCATATAGTGGAGGTACGTGATTGTTTATTAGAAATTAGCAAATAATATTTGGCATTCAACTACTAGTGATAGCTCTACTGAAAAGTAATTCCTATAATCATATCTTAAGACTATATTTCACGGCCAAGGTTCTATGTACTTCATTACAATCTCCGTTGGGTCCCGAGTTCGAATCCAATGACTGTTTATATATATATATACTTCAGAGACTTTTAATTTAATTATTTTCAGGAATGTTCTATTTAACAATTTTAAGTAATTTT
>NW_027113518.1:318605-324392 GCF_000696795.3 Halyomorpha halys
TTCTATTTAACAATTATAAGTAATATTATACATAGTTTATTTTCTTAAAATAATTTGTTTATGTTGATATATTTTTTTTTTTGTAATTTTAAATAGTTATATTCTTTTTAAATATGAATTCGGACAGGAATATGTTTTGTGAAGACTCCAAAGAAGAGACCCCGATTTCAGAAATAAGTGAGACAGATTCACAATATTTAAAGAGACGCAAGCTTCAAAAGCGGCTCAGAAAGGCTTCCCCCGGGTCGACTTGATCGGACAGCAAAACCTGAGATTTTTTCACGAGTTAAAGACATAAAGATCAACACAACCACTAAGGAACATTATCAAAATCGTGTCAATTATTTGACCCCAAAAATACTACGACTTTCACTGCTACCAATTAAAACAAGAGAAGGCGTACAGAGTGGTATTAAGGGGTCTTCATTCATTTAATCCCACAGACGCTATCAAATCAGGTCTAGAAAAAATTGGCCACAATATAAGAAATATATTCTTCACCCCACCGAAAAATACCCACTGTCGTTATTCTTTGTCGATTTAGAACCAGCTCGAAATAATCATAAAATATTTCAGGTTACAAGGCTGGTTTATTCAACCATTAAATTTGAGGAGCCCAGTCAAAAACCTATAATTGTCCAGTGCACCAGGTGTCAAAACTTGGAAATTTTACCATATTTGAAGACATCAACTCATGTCACCGAATCGCAGTGGTCTGCTTAAAAAACCGAAGATCAAACTCAAAGACTCAAGCCGCATTTACTCCGAGATCACAATTAAGAAAAACCAGCCTCGACGTCAGGCGCCTCAGACTTCTCAACCTAAGCCCCTAACTTTTCATCCTCAGCATTAAATTCCACGTCATCAAAATCCTCCCCATCATCTACCCGTACTAGTAAAATTTAACCACCACATCCACTCCCAGTTCCATCTCGTCCAGCTGCTCTAACCAAATCCCCGTACCAACAACCATTGAAGACCGAAACAGCTCCTCATACCACAGCTCCACATAAATCATGACTTGCCAGCCCTCAGTGCTTCTAGTCACACAAACTATCCATCCCAAGGTCCTGATC
Source organism: Halyomorpha halys (assembly GCF_000696795.3). Taxonomy (NCBI): domain Eukaryota; kingdom Metazoa; phylum Arthropoda; class Insecta; order Hemiptera; family Pentatomidae; genus Halyomorpha; species Halyomorpha halys. Next base: position 319,682 of record NW_027113518.1, read on the forward strand.
TATATCATCATCACCAAAATCCAATGGATATAACCTCTATCCTCACATCCTTTCTGAAAGATCTTCAAGAACTTTCTTACAAGAATCCTATCCGAAATCCCGCTCAACTTCCCACATTGAGCACAAAACCCCTAGCTGTCGTGTTATGGAGTGCAAATGGACTACAAAATCACCGTGACAAACACGACTTATTACATGAAAAACACGTTGATATAGCCCTCCTGACTGAAACTCATTTCACACAAACGGCACACTATAACATAAGTGACTACATCACTTATAAATCAGACCACCCAGACAACACTTCCCACGCTGGTTCTTGTATCCTTGTTCACAAATCCTTATCCCATTCCCTTATTCCTTGCAACTGATGCAATTCAATCAACCTCGGTTATCATTTCAACTCGTCGTCCTTTTAAGGTTATCATTTCCATGTTACCTTTTCAGCTGTATACTGTCCTCCTGGTAATAATCTTTCTTATAACCTCATTGAGTCCTTATTCCGAACCCTCGGACCTGGATCATTGCTGGAGGAGACTATAATGCTAAGACCCAAAGATAGGGATGCCGCACATCCAACTCCCGTAATAACATCCTATCCCGTGTTTCCACCTCCAATACCTATTCCGTTCTCTCTCCCAAAATCCGACTTATTGGCCTACATCCCTCAAAAAGTGCCTTGACATATTTATCACCTCCCAGATTTCTCCCTCTCAAGCCATTGTTGAACCCCCGGGCGACCTTTCATCAGATCATAGTCCAGTTCTGCTTTTTTTACATTCAATATCTGTACTTAAGCCCTCCGCTCCTTCATTGATACCAGGAAGAGTTGAATAGGACAAATTTAAATGTGACCTGGAAACTAAATTGGACATAAACATTAGACTGAAGACAAAACAAGAAATTGGCGAAGCTATTGAAAAACTCACATCATCAATAAGAACAAGTATGACTGACAACACATCGATTAATCGAATCAATAACAATAAACTGCCACAACATATTCATATCTTATTAAGGGAAAAACTCAGAGCAAGTTCGAAGTGGCTTGATATCCAAGGATCCATAGATATTCAACTGACAAAACGTATTACACTAAATTGACTAACAAACGAAAAGTAGAAATCAGAAAATACAAAATTTAAAATTTAATGAACTTTACTGAAAATCTTACTGAAAAACTACTGACAAATCATTATGGAGGACCACTAAAAAACTACTGAATTTCAAAGATTTTAATCATCTACTTCTTACCAAATCCCAAACCTGGATCAGAACTGATGTAGAAAAATCACCAACATTCGGACACCTCTCAAAAACCTTTATTCCACATCCTGATATCATTAACCCAATTCACCTTGAATGTATTGAAGCAGAACTAAATATTCCGCTCCAAATGACCCTCCCACCTAAAGGATTTCATCCTTCTGAAATATCTAGTATCATTCAAAGATTACCTACACGCAAAGTTCCTGGATACGACCTAATAACATCCCACATTCTAAAACTTCTTCCTCGGAAAGCCATCCTATTCCTCACCTACATATATAACGCCGAACTCCGTTCCACATATTTTCCTGACCTCTGGAAATTATCTATAGTTAAAATGATCCCCAAACCCCAAAAGCCGCCAGAATAACCATCATCCTATCGCCCTATCTCTCTATTACCCATCATGGGTAAAATCCTGGAAAAACTCATTTTGAAACGCCTATACCCCATCCTAGATTCCAATCATATAATCTCTGATCACCAGTTTGAATTCCGAACATTCCACTCCACTATCCAGAAATGTCATCGGGTGGTGGACGTTGTCTCGTCTTCTTTGGACCGCGGAATGTACAGCGCGGGAGTCTTTTTCGACGTAGAACAGGCTTTTGATCGAGTCTGGCACCCAGGACTGCTTTACAAATTCTGTAAATTCCTGCCTCCTACATGCTTTCCCATCATTCGTTCCTTTCTTATTGATAGATTATTCCCAGTAAACCACAATGGTTCATATTCATCCCACTATCCTCACCACGTATGCCGATGATATATATGTGCTCGCAGTAGGGATGCGACATCGATGTCGATGTTTTGAAAACATCGATGTTTTTAAGCCGATGTTTTCTAAACAACGATGTTTTGTCCCAATTTTTCTTTTTTTTTTTTTCAAAAGTAACTGAATGAAAACCAAAAATTTTCAGAATATAAATAGATTCCTATCAAAAATATGGTCGAATAAAAAAGTACCTCCAACCTTCAAGCTATCGACATGATAGAGATAAATTACAACTAGAAAAACAACGACGTTTTAAAATATCTTTGCTCAATATTAAAATATCATTGCATACAAATCTTTGCCAAAAAACATCGATGTTTTTGAACAACCATTTCAGTAACTCAAGGTCTGTTTCAACGACGACGTATAGTCCGGCCAGTCGGAAGTGGTTTTTGCAAAAAAAAATGCACCATTGATTAAAAAAACATCGATTTTTTGAAATATCAATGTTCAATATCAAAATAATGTTGCTTACGATACATTACCCAGAATACATCGATGTTTATGAACAACTATTTCAGAAACATAAGGTCTGTTCCAACGATCCCGAATTCTACGGCCTTTAAGAAGTGATTTTGAAACAAAGAATCCGACAACGACTAATAAAATATCGTTGCTTACAATACATTACTCAAAATACATCTATGTTTTTGAATAACTATTTCAGAAACATAAGGTCTGTTCCAACGATCCCGCGTCCTACGGCCTGTAAGGAGTGCTTTTTGAAATACATCGATGTTTTTTTAGTCGTTGTCGGATTCTTTGTTTCAAAAAGCACTTCTTACAGGCCGTAGAATGCGGGATCGTTGGAACAGACCTTATGTTTCTGAAATAGTTGTTCAAAAACATCGATGTATTTTGAGTAATGTATTGTAAGCAACAATATTTTAAAACATCGATGTGTTTTTAGTCGTTGTCGGATTCTTTGTTTCAAAAAGCACTTCTTACAGGTGGTAGAATGCGGGATCGTTGGAACTGACCTTATGTTTCTGAAATAGTTTTTCAAAAACATCGATGTATTTGCTCTGCAACATATTTGGATTTGCTCCCTCCGTCGATACATATAGGGACACTGTCAAGCTATATGTCCCTCTGTCCCACATTCAAAACATCGGGTGCGGGTACATTGTGCGGGTACACTACCAGGTGTCCAGTTTTACCTCACCCATGGCACTTGCGGCCTCCACCTCTCTAGCGCTTTTATCAATGATATCTTGAGCACATTCCACAAACGAGCGGTGTCTCGGCATTCCCTCTTTCTTGCCCAGTTCTTTTGCCAACTGAATCTTCAGAACCATGGATCGGAACTGCATTCGACCCTGTATTTGGATCGTCTCAAACATTTCGGTGAATTTGTCTTGAATTCTGTTATAGCGTGCCAGGAGTTCTGCGCCATACTGACCATTAGGCTGTCTCGGTTTCTTCGTTTCTCTGAACATCATGAATATATCCTCTTCTGGGGTCCCCAGAGGAGGGGGTCCACCGTCCTCCTCCGAATGCCTTCTTTAATCTTTCTTTAATGACCTTCCAGGAGGTCTCTTCATCTGCCTGAATCTTCGTTGTCCAATAGATCCTCCGACACTTCGCTTCTATTCGCCCCATCAGGCGATCACCCTCTTTTAAAAAATGATTTAATTCCCCAGTCTCTCCGGTGAATTTTTCTAGGTCCGATACCGCCTTTCTCAGGTCCTGGGCAGTTGCCGAACGGACCTTTATCCATTCTAGCGTTGTGGCATGAAATTGCGCTAAAGAGATTTCTGGTAATGGTTGCAACACCTATGGAGGTGGGTTGGGAGCTGCTAAAGCTTGGTTGACTGCAGCTTGAGTTTGGTTGACTGCAGCTTGAGGTTGGTTGTTTTGGTTCATATACTCTAGGTTCAGAACTGCTTTTCTCATAATTCCGTTACTTGTCATAATTCAAAGAGAACAATAAAATAAATTTTTTCTTTTCCCATTTAAGTTCCCGGGTTTCGGCACCAGTTACGTATCGGCGAAAGCCAAATGTCAAAAAAGGGAAGAAGGAATACGATGTAACACGTGTGAACTGCTGTAACATACTAACTTTATGATTATTGAGCTGTATTTAATTATATTTTATTGAGCTGAACCCAATAAAGCCAGTATGTTACAGCGGTTCACACGTGTTACATCTTATTGCTTCTTCTCTTTTTTGACATTTGGCTTTCGCCGATACTTAACTGGTGCCAAAACCCGGGAACTTTAGATACCGGATTAATTTCAGTCTAAAAGAAAACAATTTTTATTAACTGAATATAATAAACTGAATAAACCAGGAAAAGAAAATGTAGTAGCTGATTGGTTGTCAGGAGCAATAACAATAAGTGCAGTAGAGGAGGAGGCTGGGGAAACGTCCGGAAATCGAGATGGAGGTCAATGGTCAGAGATTACGGAGAAGGGTATTCTCTCGAAGGACTCAAGTAGTGAGAGTATGGGCGAGCTGGGGCTCTTCCGTGAGGAGCCAATCAGAAGCCAGCATTTTGATGACGTCACACATGGCGGGAGATTTGAATTCAAATATTCGGCTCGACCCACCCTTAACCACCCACGTGATCTGTCACGTGGTCTATCACGTGATCATTAGGCAGCCAATGGGAGGCCAGTATTTGGTCACGTGACCCCTGGCGGGGGATTTAAATTTAAATTTAG
>NW_027113519.1:0-453 GCF_000696795.3 Halyomorpha halys
CACAAATTTTATATTGTGGAGAAGATAGAGGTGCTCTTATGACCTTAACTACTAGGAATAGTAGTTTTCATGTTACTTGCTAAAATAAATTGATTTATAGTTGTTCGGACAATAAGTTTGATTTATGAAAAACATTATTTTAGAAACCATACGACGTACAGATGTCTGTCTGAACTGAAATTAAAGCTAGTTAATTTACTATAAAATAGTTTGTATTGTTTATCTTTGTAGGAGTAGTAGTTTTTATGATATTTGACAAAACATGCTCACAATATGTTAATTTCCAGTTGTTCGTACAAAATGTTGGATTTTTGAAAAAAATAATTCCTCCAAAATCCTTCGTAATATCCTTGATGCTCCTTACTTTGTCACAAATCAAGTCATCCATCAGGACCACAATGTTCCATATGTTGCCGATTTGGCCGGAACCAGATACCGTTCCTTCCATAATAA
>NW_027113519.1:3198-4302 GCF_000696795.3 Halyomorpha halys
TATTTTAATTTATTTATTTAATATTAATTTTTTTTGTTTTATTTATAACATTTTATATAGTTAGGGATGTCTTTTGTATGAGTCTCCCCCCCCCCCTATAATCAATTATAAAAAAAATGTAGGTCTTACGTTAACTCTGTAAGACCCATCAGACCGATCTGGTATTAAATTAAATGAAATAAAAAGTCATTAGTAGGTATTTTTTTGGGGGTTGCCTACTTGAACTGAAGGGCAGGTTTTATGTCCTACAGTTGTGACATGTGACTTGGTTAATCTATACTTCCATTGTGGCCAGGTGTAAGCCAGTATGTTGCAGTCTGTAATACAATCCTAAATTATTTTTTTAATATTATAGGTTCTTTACTGGATGAGTTTAAATTAATATAATGAGTTATATTGTTAACCAACGTTTCGTCTGGGCTAAATAAAATAACAAGATACAAACATTTTAGAATTAATGGAGCGTCAAATATTTTATAAAAATTGTTATGTTTATAAACTATATAAAAAGAAATAATAACAAAAATAAAAGGAAGTATACATGTTGGTAGATTGGAAAAAAGTTAATAATAGGTTATTAATAAATATAACCAGGTAGGTATAAAAGGAAGAACAAATAGGTGAAGCAGGTCCGTATAGGTGAGTTACAGTGATATGTAAAGGGGGGATATTGATAAAGATAAACAATAATCATGACTTGTCTAATGGTAGTACAAAGGACAACTGACAGAGAAGGGGGGCATCAGGTATTGAGGTCTCTCCTGCCCTTGCAAGGGTCAGATGTTTTATAATAGATAGCTAAGCTGGCAAAAACTAAAAAAACAAAAAACTAAAATTTAGGAGATAGTCAATGACACAAAAATAGGAAAATTACTGAAGCAATACATATTTCTATTGTGTCATAGGCATACGTGGTGAGAATAGTGTTGGGATTAGTTGGGATGTCAGCTGTATAGATGGAGGATAAGACATATGATACTACCAGTGGACTAATAATTTTTTTTTATTGTTTATTTATTGTAATTTACAACTGTACAAAATAATACAATGGGTAAATATGTAGTATGTTTCATATACACTTGAAAATCTTGGGAAGGAACCACC
>NW_027113520.1:0-12335 GCF_000696795.3 Halyomorpha halys
CTGATCTATTTGCGGAGCCTGTCCGTCTATATATATACAATAAGCCAGCTGTTCTCGATCAGCTGATATGGACCTGTCAGCTGACAGTCCGTAACTTATATATATATATATATACATTTTTTAACCCCCTTCCTGGTCATGTCTGGTATACGGGGAGGGGGAGGAGTTATTCACCATATTCTAATAACATGCTGATGGGTCAAAATTTCATTTCGTGGATCCACCTCGGAAATAAAAGTTGAGTCCCGGATTCGAATCGGCACCGCTTCAGTTACCAGGTTGCAAAGACCTAGTCATGAGTCTCAACTCCCTGGCTACTGACGGCCATCTATACCACAATTAACGATAGCTTACTCTATTATTACTCTCAGAGCAAATTATTTTGCAGATATCTCTTCAAAACCTCCTCAGAGGATGCTGTCCTGACGATATTTGGAGAGAATCTGTAGATCTCGATTCCCTGAACCAAGGTGAAGATATAAAAAGATGGCCTCGAGTTCTATCAGTGGGTAGATTCTCCACATGTTTGTATCATGTCACTATGTCACCTACAGCAAATTTACTTGTTGTATATATGTTATACAGTTGTAAATAACAATACATAAATTATTTTTAAAAAAGTGAAGATTTGACGAGAGCTTCATTGATGTCCATTTGTAATTTTGTTATTTATTTTATTGATTTTTCTAATCTCATAATTGTTCATAACAATGAATAAATTAAAACATAGTCAGCGGGAGACATACTACGACAGGGAGTCGTCGATTACTCGATTCACTATAGGGCTGACAGAACGACGGACAGACACACGGTATTAATTCCTTACTTCATGCTTGAACCGCGAGGAAAAATTTTGGATTCCGAGGTTGAACATTTTTTTTGCTCCCTACACGAATACAACGGGTCCCTATTTTCGGTACTGAGGGAGCAAAAATCATTATTTAGAATAATAACCATATTGAAGAGAATAGCAAGAGGATTAAATATACGAAGAGGCCGGCTGGTGTTCAGTTTGCAGAGCCCAGGCTAATAAGGGCTTAAAGGGAGCCCTTTATAACAAACCTATTATCCCTAAAACAATTCCCTTTCAAATACAATTGTCCTGGAATTAATTTTTGATTTTGGTTATATTTTCTAGAATTAACTTTGAAGCGCGGAAATTTCTATAAAACAAAAAATACCTAAATAAAATTGAATTTATTTAAACTCCTATATATTTTATTATAGATGACAAATTGTATTAGCTGGATTCTCAAACTACAGGTATTTTTGACTCTTCAAAAAATAAACAGATGGTCCTGGATTCTCTATTAATTAATACATCAAATCCACAATTATTTAAAATTTTATGGGCATGTAGATATACCTTAATTGGTTTACGTTTTTGACTAGTTATGCTTATTTTACGAGAAATATCAATTACGTATCTAAGTTTTATCGATAGTTAGTGTAAGCGATGGAATTGGATGATTTTAAGCATCTTCGGCTACCTTTAATATGTTACTAAATATAATTTTTTTTTTTACTAAATAAATAAGTCATCCGACGCAATATCAAAGCTCTTTCGTTACAAAAATCTGTTAAAACTGTATTCAAATACCTGACATCTTCACACAGAAAAGCCGACATCAACAATGTTTAGTTGCCATCTCGGCCAAGTCCAGTAGAACAAAGTAGAGTAAACTATTCGTGACCAGGGATAGTTTCACTAAACCTTTCGTGGAAAGTTTACCGTTTTATTAGAGTTGTTGTGAAATAATTAATGAAACTTTTGATTTGTTTATTATTTTTATTGTACTTTGCTGTGTATAGTTTATAATAAAAGTGTGATATTAGTGATAAGTTTATTACAGTAAAATATAGTGTTTGCAAAGAACACCATTTATCATTAATTTATTTGTATCATAATAATCTAATCAATTAATTTAAAATTTTGCTTTTAATTAATGAATCAAAACAAAAGATACTATCATTTTGAGGTATATAACTTTGCCTTAAAAAAATTAATAATATTTTTCCAAATACTCGAGTCGTTGACCGTTATTTTTAAATTAGATTAATTTTGTCAGCTTAAAATATTTTAATGTCTTATGGATTCCAGAATTCTTTTATTAAGGAGTGGAGTTTAGTGGTTTTACATTTTTCCTTTCTTTCGGATACGATGGACCGTTAAACAGGTGTTGATCTGCTAAAAGTGCGTTGTCCAAGACGTACACTGAAATGTAACTCTTTTTCACTATATCTAAAAATAAATTGTTTTTAATAATAAATAATTATGATACTAATGGAGTTTGGAGGCAAGTGATGTGACGGTTGTTCAATCAAGCACTCTTTGAAGGACTGGCTTTATCTTAAACTTCAGGTATAGTACATATAAGATAAGTTTGCCTGTAGGTAAATGAAGGACAAAGGTGCACAGTAGCAAGCTCACTTTATACGTACTATAATTTATTTAAGGTTTTGATGATAAAATTTGATTAGACTGACAACATTTTCAATAATTCGAGGATTTAGGAAAATTAAATGAATGAAATAAGGTAAGTGGTGGTAGTTCCATCAAAAATAGATCACTATGGAACTAGGAATGCTAGTAATATAATAAAGTGCAAACCTGTAACTATATTAGTACCAAAAAAATTAAAACTATATTAACTGCAAAATAAAATCTAATGTACTATAAAATTAAATTTAAATTAGCCCATATATCTTCAATAACAGAGATTTGAGGCATGATCAATAAAATTTATTCGAGGTAATAAAATAAAAGGCCATTTGGTAATAGAGACATTGGGTGGCTTTTTCCTCCGATCTCTATATTTGTGAGGCTTCCCGATAAGCCCTCCCTCCACCCCACTATATAACCAAAGATTTGGATGGTCTCTTCTCTCTGGTCCCTTTTTTATGGACTTGTTTCCGAGGGCCGTTGGATGTGGTCCAAGCAGGGGCGTTCTGTTCGAATGCTTCGCCCCGGTACATTCGACTGCCTCGGTGCGCCTTTTCTTCTTGCTCTTTCACACTCCCCTATAAATTATCGGGTCCATGTCGCTTATTACAGAAGCAGGGGTAGAATTACCATATCCCCCCCCCTCGAAAGATGCAGTATTGAACAAGAAATTAACAAATATGATCAACTTATACATACCTAAATATATTAAAATATTCTTCAAAATCTGCTCCTTAGCCTTAATAATAGAAAATATGTGAAAAAAAGTTCTTTTTTAATTTGTGCCTGACTTATACGATAAATACCAAAGACTGGAATTTCTTCTTGACACCCCTACTAGTTTTAAAGAGTTTGTGGGATGACCCTAGAGGATAAAATAACAACCAAAGATAATACTGTAGATCTTCGGAATACGTAAAATTAAAAAAAAATCACTTTTTTTAACTGATGTGCCACTATTTAAGAAGAGAAACAACTTCCTTTTTTAAAACTCTAGGCCTTTCAGTTCTGTTGAGCACACGAGTTAGAAAAAAATGTATCCTTTAAACAATATTTCTTTTTCTCATATTACAATGTAACATTTTACTTTATTTGAATGATTTTTAATATAAGAATTTTTTTTTTTTTAAATCTTCAGATACAAAGATTTATTTCACATAAAATTGTTTAGTCTTTCGGTTGGTAAATAATAATACTCATCACAATTAAACTTAAAATATAACTTATTATTTAAAAATAAAAAATTAATCTAGTCATGGACATATCACTTATTTGCCTTAATACTGGGATATATAACAAAAAAATTGTTTATTTTTCTTTTAGTTACGACGTATTCCATACATGAGCGTAATCAGCGGAAGCAGCTGAGGAATATAAATGAACAGAATTAATTATTTAATCATTTTTTTCCAGCAAATAATAATTTTAAATAACTAATATAGCACTGCGACAATTATATATAATTTTCTAAAAATTTTCGTTTTATTTACCCTTTTCGTGCTGTCATATTATCACAACCTGATGGACTTGCCACCTCCTAGTTTTGATCTTTGGTACGCCTTTGATTCCATACATTGTACAGTGACCAAGGATTACTTTGCCAAAACCCTAATAGTTATGGAACAGTCTGTAGGATACAGTGCTAAACTTGAAATACGTACAAGTCAAATAAAATAAAATTTTGTTTTACTAGGTTTACTATCATTAAAGCATTTTTATTTTTTTTATTTTGAGATTTCCCAAGAAAGAAATTCTCGTAAATGTCACACACTATTTCATGGTGTCCTTCGCCCTTATGCACATAAATACATGTTCAGATAACATAAAAAAAATTATTTAGATAGGATTTATTCTAGGAATATATTGATCAATAATATATATATATATATATATATATTTTTCTATAACATTGCCTAGAGCTTCGCTCAAATCGCGAAGGTCATCTCAAATCTTTAGAGCAATAACAGCAATTGATTGCTGTCCCTGATCCCTGTTCACAATTAAATTTTTGGACTTAAAAGAACTTCAATTATCCAAACATTATTCTAAGAAAGTTAATCAATAGAAATTAAGGCAACAGTTTCTTGACTACTTCTTTAAACATTTCTCAACGCGGTAAAAACTTTCAGAGAATTAAGTAAGTTAGGGAAACAAGCTGGATGAGGTTAATCTTGATCGACTACCAGGGTTAATACTTTATTTAAAATAATCCGAGCTACCCCTCTCTGGAACTCCAGCCCTACCGTCATGCGTCATACACCCACAGTTTCATCATTCGAATCCTTCTTTTTCAAACACTTTTTCCTTCTTCAATCGAAATAAATATAATATTGAGCGTAAAAAAAATATTTGATTTTATTTTGAATTGTAAGTGAGTACCATATGTTGCTTTCTCTGCTGGCCTAAACAGACTATCCCAAAGCTAATAAGTTGGCCAATAAGTAATCCTAGTCTGCAGTAAATTCTATGGAATCCGTCAATCACAAAATTTAATAGAATTTTTTTTTGTCAGCGATATAATCTTTAAATATTCGAATTAAATTTTTTGTTTTGTTTTTTCTGTAATATTATTAACATTAGTAAATATACTAAAATCGTTTTTTAAACGTTGATGATGAATTTGGCTACACCTTTCTGGGTTCTATAAAGTGTTTCCAAAATTAATTCTTAAGGTGTTATGCTACATAATAATAAATCCTTTTTTCATTTTATTTGGAATATGAATTTTAGTTCCAAGGACTGATTTAAGTTTAATAGGATACCTTCAGCCACTTGATTCCAATTCTTATAAATGGTGCACAAGAGTGAAAACCGACTATGTAAACTGGAGCAAATAAATTTCCCAGGATACTCGGACAAAACACAAGGGGGACTGGAACAAAACATCCCGTCAGCTGAGTTCCGCTGCACGAGTCAACAAACAACAAACTGCGCAGTACCCTCCCTCTCTTGATTCGATTCCTACTTCCTGTTCGCGGGACTTCATTCTACAAACTTGATCCTAGCTTAAGCACTCAACAGCTAACAGTTATATAGCAATTATTAGCATGTATAATTTTAATAATCATATTAAAATCTACGATTCATGTAATGTGGGAGGTCTCTAATGAGTTGACAAAATTTATTAGCTTAAATTGAACAAATCATATCATTTAATACTAATAATAACAGTTTTTATTTTAATTAATTCAAGTAGAAAGGAAATTAAAAATAAAAGAAATCGGACAAAATTAATGACCAATCAGTTCAAACATTCTTATAAGAATATTTCAGCTTGCTGCAAACGAACTGACTTCATACATTATATACAGCTGTATTTAAGTTTCATCTAACATTTTAGGGGACATGATTAACTTCTTTTTTTGTGGGGGGGTGAGGGGGGAAGGGCAGTTGGAACTTCATCTGGGCTCTTCGCAGCAGTTCGTTTGGCCACGATGAATTCGAAGACATATCCGTTTATTTGATGCTCGTTATATACTGAGTCACCACAACTTTTGTTTTGATTCTTGATAAAATTAAATCTTGTAAGTGGCTGAAGACTTCGTAAAGAAAATTTAATCAAATGAAATCAACAATCAAGTTTAAAAAAAAAAAAAAACACTCAAAGGACATGGGGTTTTCCAAATATGAATAGATTCAAACGTTACTAAGCGTGTGAGTGTTCAAAATCAGCTTGTGGTTTCGAAGCATGACTCATATGAAAATTCCAGAAGGAATGGTATGAGTTCTAAGTTCGCAGGTATGGATGTTTAAGGTCCTTAGGATTTGTCATTGTCCATCTCTCTTGATTTGGATTAAAATTATTTAAACCATGGATGAACCAACGATTATGCCTTTAAGGTGACCTTCACATTATGGTATGCTCAGCAAATAAAAATCTGATTGTGTTGGGATTATTTCGCTAATTTTAATAGACCATTGACTCCATTATTCTGGAATCAGATTGCCATTTATATTTACAAATTGTAAGTGGGGTGGATAAGTCCACTAATGACAAAATGGACTATTTAGTCCAATCTCGATAAAATTAGTAAATAGAAATTAGTGGTTTAATTTTCTAAAAAACAGTGTAAATAAAAACAAAAAAAAATTATTTGAAATCAAAATAGCATAAAAACAATCGTTAGTTTTTTTTTTTGTTCTGATAATTAATATTTATTGATTCTATTAGAGAAAGACGCAATAGTCCATCTTGCCAATAATGAATCTATCTTGCTAGGAGGCGCAGGGCTCATGAACATATTACGTATTCAAGATCACAATTATCATTTCCAATATATTTTATATTCAGATTCAGCATCAGGACCTAAATTTAATAATTCTTTACTGGTTCTTCTTCCGTATACGTAAGTTCCAATTTCTTATGACTTTACGGTATAAAACCTCAAGAAAAATATGATGAAAACACTTCAGAGACAATAAGTAACAATTCGAAAACATGAAAAAAAAAAAAAAAAAGTGAAAACAGTTAATCAACCTAGTAAAAACGAAAATCATTAGAAAACTTACAGTGATAGATTTCCGCCACCGACACACGGCGTGGCCGTCCACGAACACACGTAGGCCAAGGCTAATAATTTTGTCCATTTTGTTCAGGGGACTGGCCATGGTTGGAATAAACGGACTAGAAAAATGCCTATGATGGTAACTCTACCCCATTTAACATTTTTTGAATATTTAAAAATGACCTCCAACACGGATATAGCTAATCCTAGCCGTCCTCTAAGAACAGATCCAGATAGAACTCCGACCTAGATCCTTCCAGCAGCGGTCTTGTTAGGCCATAGACCCAGCGCTATTGGTTCTGTGAGGTTATGTAAATCGGGTCTGATTTACGGCCCTACACAAACTGATAACAAATGAGCTGCTATTCCAACCAAATTACTGCCCTCCGCCATTCCCAGCTTCTGCTGATGACCGATGTCGCGCCTCTTGTCCTGTCGTAGTGATCAGGAGAATGGGTTATTAATCGTTTTCTATAGCTGAATAATCTGCTCATTACCAAGAATTTAACCTAGATTTTGATTTTACGTTTGTCAAATGTCAAATTTTATGTTTGTAGGGCTATCAACAAATAATTCCATATCAAATAATAATTCCATGAAGGCCAGTAAAATTCGCCAGAAAATAACTTAAATAGCTTTATTTTTACTCTGTGAATTATGTACCTTTCTTATATTGTTCCTCTAACCTATTTTGATGAAATACAAATGTTTAAGAGGAATAATCAAGTAAATTTCAAAATGACAGTTTAACAGATTAAACGCTATGGATTTTTATCTCAGCACTTTCGAGAACTGACATTGTTTAAATTTACATTCAATTTATTTCGTACACTTTTTTTCTTTTTAATGAGGAACCCTCATTACTTTTACTCCTTTAGATCATTATTGAGCAACATTTCCAATCTGCCTATTATCTAGTCCTTTCTATAATTACAGTAATAAATTTAGATTTTATCAATATTTTACATTCACTTCCAAATCTGTACCATTTAAAACTATCCCTGAAACTAATATTCCATTATAAAAATCATTAATAAATGTAATTTTTACTTATTTTAAAAATGATAGATGATTGATATATTTAAAAAATTTTCTAATATGAAATGTATTCGCTGTTTTAATATAATAAAGTATATTAATTATGAATAACTTTTAATTAATTATGCATTGCCTTAGGAATTAATAATTAACTTTAGTGTAAGATTGTTTATTTTCGAGCTCTATTAATTGGGAATAGATACATTATTTCAAAAATTGTCAATTAATTTTAGTGACGACATTATATGTCGGGATAATTAAATTAACACATATTTGATAAAATTTTTTTGTTACAATCAACTAACCCACTTTTCCGATGTTTACGTTTCCTTTCATCTCACCTATGTTTATTTTGGTCCCTTTTATAATGAATTTATAATGTGAATAGCATTGAAAAATTGCTTTAACTGAAATGAAAGCACTCGCAATAATGTTAAAGATGTTTAAGATAGGAACAACAATTATGTTTTTAAATAGTTATACATTTTTTTCGTGACTTCAGCCATATTAATTTAGTACTAATTTAATGCGTTGTTCCCTCTGATCATCAACTACCCCGGAAATGGGAACATACCTCGAATATGTCAAGCCTATCCGGCTGCGTGGCATATTCGGCATATTTGTTGTACCGTTCTCTTCGTCGAGGCACGACGTTTGAGGACCAATTCGTTCGGTATTTAGTCAGGATAACAGTGATGTCATGAAACTGCATTATATCATCACGCAGGTTCTGAATTAAGTTGGTAAAGGGGATGTCATTTACTCAAGTTTATGCTTTATACTGTACACTGGTCTCTGAAGAATGTAAAAACTTTAAGGAACTTATTGGAAAGTTCTATTCAGTAAATGACCTTACCTAAACACAGGTATATACAATATGTAAGTTATTTAGGAGTAACAGGATCCTTAAAGAGAGATGTAGTTAATTCGACTAATTGAACATTTTGTCATTGATTGTTGTCATGGGATTGATTATAGTATATATTATAATAACATATATCAGATTCAACGGAAGTAAAATGTTCCGTTTTATCTGATATTTGATCCACTTATGTAACCAAAATAAATAAAACAACAAAAACACTAAAAATGACCATTCTCTTCTCTACAGATGTGCTTTAATATGTTAAAAAAGAAATGTTGATAAAAGAATCATTCACTTGTTACTTTCCTGATAATTAAAACAAAATCAAACGAAGTCACTTAGTTTAAATCACACATATGAAGAATCGCTGGAATCAAGTGGATATTGAAACTAACAGACCTAACGTAGTTAAAATGTTGTTCCTGATTTCAATATATATAACAACATTTATTTAAATCCTTAACAATTATTTGATTTCAATCCGAGAAATGCACCATTAAAACATAAATACCGCAATTAACCAGCCTCATATCAATCGTTCTTCGGGGAAGTGATTGATGTTTAAATCGGATATATGTTCAAAAAAAGAGATATTTACAAAAACAATTAAAAATAACATTTATTTAATTATAGATAAGTGAACTATACTTCACATTTTTCGATTTTTTTTTTAATTAAATTATAAAATCTCTAAAAACATAGAACATATTCATAAAACGGTGTTAAACCAAATTCCTATCAATATTTTCTTTTCCCCTATACCTTATTTCAAATTTTTTGTCAATGTAGTTCTCTTGTCCTACATCTAAAAAAAAGTTGACTTATGAAGATCAAGGTTTTCGATAGCAAAGATGCCCTGTTAAAAAGGTAAGGTAACATAAAAGTTCAGTATTTTGAAATATATTCAAAGTAAATATGTTTAGATGAATTACTTATGAAATCTGGACTACGTTTGAAACCAATTATTAGTCAGAAAATAATAAATTATTCTTTAATGTAAATCAATGTTTCATAATTTCCAATTCCACATTAAAGAATGTTTAAATACTTTATCATCCAATTAAAGGAAAATCATTGGACTGGTGACACTCGATTAAATTAGTTCAGTGCATGACTGATATCAGGGAATCGTTGAATAAACTTAATTTTAAATTTGTGCCCTTATATGTGTGTGAACATTTTACTTAAAAAATGAAAAGCCGTTCTAAATTGAAATTGCATATTTAGAGTATGTTTTTGCCTTGGATATTAGAGTAACCTCTTCATTAAAAATTACCAACCAGGGCCCTGTTTCATAATGCTAATAGTATTAGTTAGTAGTACAAGTGTGGTAATAATACTAATATTTATTTTGTTCTTGATAGGGATGACTATTAGTGATATTACAGGAATTAAAAAATACTCAAGAACAAGATACTATGGTACAAGTATGTGTAATTGAAATAAGATAAATCTAAAATACTATAGTATTAGTTTGTACTTTATTATGAAACAGGGCCCTGAAGTGGTTTTTATGGAATCGATAATACAACTTTTTTTTCTCTCAAAAAATGCTTTAACGATTTTAATTAAACTCAGTCAATTAAGCAGTATTAACATCTGCTACTTATCATCCTAACTTAAATAGTTTAACAGGATTAAATCCCGAATTTAAAAAACAATCTTACTCTAAAGGAGCTTTAATTTATTATGAATAAGCTTTAATAAATTATGAATTTTTATAGCAAAAAAAAAATCATTTCCGAAAATTTCTTTCTTTTATTTTTATCTATATATGTATACCACAATATCACTGATTGACCGTGTGAAATAATAAATGGAAAACGGACCGGGTGCGGTCAAATAAAAACCCAAATAGTAATTAAACTACTTATATTGAGGTAACGTTTCGCTCCACGCTAAAGGGCTTCGTCAGGGCTAAAAAAGATGCAAACGCTTAACATACGTAAATAGATAAATGAAAAATTAAAAGGGTGTACAATGAAACGCAAAAATTAAATAAGAAAAATAAAAGGTTATAAACAATAAATGAATTTCTTCCCTCCTCCCCAATTTAAGTATATTATCATTTATTTTTTACCTAATTTTAATATTTTCTTTAAGTTTCTATAATGTTTACTTTAAAATTATTTTCAAATTGAACGTACTTGACTGCCAATCCCTACTCCTCTCAATACAAACGGTTTACTCTGACTTTGACTATTTCTGTTTTCATTTCTCTTGTTTAATTTTTACGTTTCAATGTATACCCTTTTAATTTTTTACTTGTGCTATGTGTTTATACCTTTTTTAGCCCTGACGAAGCCCTGCAACGTGGGGCGAAACGTTGGCTCAATTAAAATAGTTTATCACTATTTGAGTTAAATTTGACCGCACCCGGACCATTATCCATTTATTATTACACACGGTCAATCAGTGATCTTCCAGAATTATATTTTCATACTGAATAATAAATAAATATTTGCTTAGAGACA
Source organism: Halyomorpha halys (assembly GCF_000696795.3). NCBI lineage: Eukaryota > Metazoa > Arthropoda > Insecta > Hemiptera > Pentatomidae > Halyomorpha > Halyomorpha halys. The sequence goes on from NW_027113520.1 coordinate 11,326, forward strand.
AACAAAACTGATTTCATCTCAAAGTAGAACGGTAAGTGAAATGTATTTGCTATTTTTTTTTAATTAAGTGTTTATAGTTTATCTTATTTTTAAATTTAAATATCTGTTTGTATGCATTTTAGTATATTTTTGTGGCTCTATTTCATAGAACATTTTTTTAAATCAATTTTTACCAATACTGGAAACAACTCCTTAGTTTTTACAAACCCGAGCAGCCAGAGAGTACGCCGTAGAGAATTCGATACTTAGAACAAGGATACACTCGAGGCTAGAGCCGATACCCACCGGACATCCGGATCCAAGAACAACTGACCCATTTGGGGATAGATGGAGCGAAGAGAACACCGCTTCCCACTCTCCTCTTGGCTTTATTATGAAGGCCCCTGCAATGTACGGCTACTGGCTGAGATTCCCAATTTGGGATTGGTCACGTACCTGTTTGTCTTCAACTACCAAGCTCTATTCATATGTCTGATATGTTCTCATTTACCTGAAAATTACAATAAATAGTTTTAGTTTCAGAAAATAAATTAATTAGTAAAAATAAAATGTTCATTATTATTGACATAGGCGGATGAAGGCGTTATGAGAATTTTTTAGAAACATTCAGATTTTTGCTTAAAAAAATATTTTAACCATTATACAAAAAAACATTTTTTATTCTTTCTAAAGCATTAATTACAATAGTTTTCAAGAGTGAAAAAATGAGTTTTTCAGTCTAAATTAGGAATTAAGGGTCCATCAATTTCCTCTGATTTTTGTGAAAACATGAATGAATTAAAGCATTGTGTATAAAAATGCGAATCTGAGAAAAAATGATTTTAATGTTTACTTATATCTATTTTGGATTGAAAAACTCAGTTTTATAAAACTCAATATTTATAAGGAGAATATTTAGTAAGGAGTTAAAAGGTAGTATTAAAAATATTCTTCATACAAAAAGCTCTATCTTTTCTAAAATTTCCCATAATATCTTCTTCAACTCATGTCTTCTATTTCAATTTTATTTT
>NW_027113520.1:12385-23848 GCF_000696795.3 Halyomorpha halys
ATTTATAAAATTAATTTTTATGAATTATATCTTTTATCTTACTAACTAAATAAAAATAATTTCAATGAAAATTTTAATGAAACGCTGTAATTCTTTTCACTTACATACATAAGGGTATATGGAATATAATAATGGGAATTATTGTAATCCTATGAAATTTCGAATTTTAGTTTTCGACAGAAATACACGTTTTGCCTCCTGTGTCCAAATAACCAACTTTTGCAAAACGATCTCTGTATGTGTGAACAGCCTATCTCAAAAACGAAAATTATAACGAAATTAAAATTAAATATTAAAGGCATTTGTATGCCTGTGATGTTATTGCAACGATTTTGCTAAAATCGAATAACCAGAATTGTCATTTTAGAGAATCGATTTCACACTTATTTAAGATATTTTTGAAAACATCTTATAAAACTTTGATTAAAATTGGTAAATCAATGTTCAATTAAGTGGATTATAATCTCAGACAGGTCTCATCCTCATTAAAAAAATGAAACAGGGCTTAGATGATAAATTATTAAAACCTTTATTAAACTTTCTTCTAAAGTCATTTTAAAAATGCTAATTTAAAATAAATAAGCATCTCTCATTATAAGAAATAATAAATAATAGGTGGATAAAAAATATTAAAGAGTTTTATAAATAATTAAAGGAGGAAAATGAAAAGTGGAGAATGTTGTGGGAAACTGAAAAAAATCTGAACCCGGCTTCATTATATCTTGTCAAACTTTTTTGCAGGAATTAAATTGATTTTCACCTCTATAAACCCTAAAATATGAATTTTTATAGTAAGTGAATGTTGTGTATTGCAGGCACTGCATCAGAGTTTTTGAAAAAGAAATAAAAAATAGATTTATTTCCTTTTAAATTTAAAAAAAATAAATTTCCTTTTTCCTATATCGATAAAATATACCTACTAGAGCTCCGTTTGAATATTTTTAATTCTTATCAAACAATTATTTATCTAACTATTGCTTCAAGGCTTGATAAACGGTAAAGTCATCCAAGTAATATAATGAGGTGATTCACTATGAGAAGAACACAGTTTCAAATACATGAAGAAGTGACTAGACTTATTTTTATCGGACTCAACTTTATATGTAAAACCCAATAACTAACTCCCATATGTTTACATCCATTCCTATCCGGAGTGGCAATGTTCAGGTAGAATTTAGGATATTGTCAGGATCAAAGCAAGACCCTTCAAGTTTGAAAAATATCAGGGGGTCGTAACAATACCTATAATAGTCCTTATTGTTTGAATATAAAAACACTGTTATTATCAATGAAAAGGTAAACCTCAAGTTGAAAATGGTAAATTTTTGGTTGATTTTAAAAATGAAAAGTATTTCATTGTTAATTCTGAGCCCTTGGTTAGGGCTCCGCCGGTGTTCCTCAAGGTAGTATCTTAGGTCCCATGCTTTATACGGTTTATACACCTGACATCCCAACCCACCCTAACACAGTCCTAACAACATACGCTGATGACACTTGTATACTTTCTGTAAACAACGACCCAACTAATGCATCAAAAACACTACAGGCACACATAGCATCTATTGAATAATGGTGTAAAAACTGGAGAATCAAAATAAATCCTGAAAAATCCCACCAGATCACCTTTACTCTCCGTCGTAAACTTCTGCCCTCCTGTCCTACAGTATCCTTTCTAAATACACCACTAATGCCTGTTGAACAGATTCGATACTTAGGACTCCATCTTGACAAGAGACTTACTTGGAATCCACACACAGGACTGAAACGACAAGAAACTGCTCGTAGATTCCGATTGCTACAATACTTACTTGACAAACGCTCTAAACTTCCCATTCACTACAAACAATTAGTATACACTACAATAATCAGACCAATTTGGACATATGAAATTGAGCTCTGGGGCTCCAACAAACCATCAAATTCTTCCCGCATCCAATCGTTACAATCCAAAATCCTACGTAAAATCCTTGATGCTCCTTATTACGTCACAAATAAACTCATTCACAAAGACCTTAACATCCCATTCGTTGCAGATTTGATCCAAAACAGATATGCGTCTTTTCATCCCAAACTCCTTAACCATCCTAACCCATTAATTCTTAATCTTTCATCCTTAACAATTCCTGATAATCCTCCGAGGCGTCTGAAAAGAAGATGGCCACGGGACCTTCTAATTTAAATTAATGTGTGAAGTACCACCAATGGGTGGTTCCTTCCCAAGATTTTCAAGTGTATATGAAACATACTACATATTTACCTATTGTATTATTTTGTACAGTTGTAAATTACATTAAATAAATAATTTAAAAAAAAAATGGTTTGGGCACATATCGCAGCAGCTACGGCTCTGGATCCTAAAATTAATACTATATAAAATACAATTATTAATATCATACAAATTATAATTGTTTTGTTTAAAAAATCGTTTTAAGAATATCTAACACATTTTTATTATATATGAATAATTGACACAATTATTTCGCTTTTATCCTTCATTTAGCCTTTCTGATATTATCTGGTCCAAGCTAGTTTTCGAAGTACACTTAGAAGTATTAATAATAAGCTATGAGATTTGTTTATTAGTGTAAATTAATAAATAAATCAAAAAATAAAATATGTGCTTATTATATATTCATCTTAAAAATTAATTAATCCTTCATTTAGCCTGATAATGGTCAGCGTGATTCTGCCATGCTCGTAACGTAAGGTTTAGTGAAAAAAAAAATACAAACTAGCTCTGAAAAGAAAACGAATAGTTTTCTTCCTCTAATTATTATCTGATTTTATACCATGATGTTATAAAATCCTGAAAAGGATGTTCATTTAGTACTATTTCAATAAAACTTCTAAATTTCATTTTTTTTTTTTTTTTTTTTATGTCTCTGGAGCCAGTGGACAGTAAGGAGAAGTTGGATCCCTTTCTCGCAAATGCGCCAGAGTCTGAAACACCAGCCTATGTGCTGGGAAAATGCCCCAACTCCTTCCTTATAGCACCACAGGGTCAAAGAAGAATTGACGAAGTTCCTTGAAAGAAAAGATTTCACCTGGTTCGAGGAGGTCTATTGTATTGACACCGACGGATCCGTAAGATACGCCGATATTGTCGCATTTACAAAAATCGGTGGCACGGCTCTGGTCTTGGATCCGACGGTAAGATTTGAGAGTAATGACCTCGAACAGGAAGGTGGAGTGGAAAGGGAAGAAAAAGAGTGGTCTCTGGTTTGGATATCGCGGAACAATACCAAATAGAACAAGGAGGTTCTTAGAAGGCCTAGGTACATCGGGAATATAGTGATCTTAGCAGAAAATATTATTTTGGACGCTCTGGGGATCATACATCATCACCTGCATGGGAATTAGCTCTGAGATTATTCATTGATTTATTTTAGTATGTGGACATGTCGCTTTGTGTGTTTTAACTTATTTATTCAATAAATTATTTTATTATTATTACTAGTTTTATTTATTTATTAACTTATTTATCTAGTCAAGTATTTCATTTAACCAACTTTTTATTATATTTACCTTTAAATCTATGTATTAGTTTTGTTTTGGTAAAATGTATTTATTTGTTTGTTTTACAGTAAAATGATCTCCTGCCTTTGAGTATTATTTCTCTGGTATGATCTCATATTGCTGTCTAATAGTGAATTTGTTTAACGGGTCACTGGGGAGTATCTAAGAGGGGGAATTCGGGAGAGTGTATTTGTCGATCAAATGAAATAAAAATTGTGAAATGTAAGGGACAAGAAAGGAAATGAAAAAAGGAATAAATCGAAATATTTGCATTTAGTGAGTAGACTGGAATTGATTGTAAAAGAAAACTGTGGGATAAAAGAATGTTTTCTTCTTTTTTATTATATCATGTAAAAATATGTAATTCATATATGTTAGATCACGGATTGATTAGTATGCTGTGTAATGTAATGTAGCAACCCGATGTATCTGGGCAGCATGGATGGATAAAGCATTTTTCTTTCTAAAAAAAATTGTATTGTTGTTTCAACCCTAATGTTCAGCAAAACAATTCCCTCACTGCGGGAGGAGGGAGGTAATTTTGAATACATTTTTTTTTTTTTGGTTATTCTAAATTTTAAATTACACCATACTTAATTTACAACGAAATTTATAAGTTTTGATCATAGTACTAAAAAAAATATCGTTAAATGGAAATTTAAATTGGCATAATTTTAAAAAACAAAACAATAAAAACATTGATATTGTTGAACCAATCGTATCGGTGATACGAATCGATGGAAACAATGAAATTGAGCTGAAACGATAGCGATAATCTGCTTCGTTAAGCCCTTCACGAGCGATAATGAAATACCTTTGCTATCTAGAGTGCAGTAATGCGCCTAGTAATGATACCATTGTTACTGCAAGTTACAATCAGGCGTTACTGGGATATCAGCTGAGAGGCAATAGCAACTGATCGAATGTACATATATATAGATGTACCACTCAATAAAGAGATGGGTACTAAAAAGAATTTTACATTAACCCATGCGAACCTATCACTTCTAATTCCTTTTCTTTTTTTTTCTACGACTTGCTCTCGGCGATACTTGAGTGGTGCCCAAACCTGGGACGTTGGTTCAGTTCAAAAATTTAGCATTTTTTTTTTCTTTTCTTCTTCTACTATTCCACAGTAGTAAATTATCCATTAGATTCATTACAAAGTAAAACATGAATAATATTTAAAACATATGTTCATAATCGAAAAGGTTATAGAAGTCATTTACGTTTCGGTATGCTACCAGTTTGCCTGGTGAGTCTCAGATAGATAATAATTTAAGTTTTTTTTTACCAGTTGACAATCCGTGGGTGCAGTCTCAGCCGTAGTTTTCTGATTCATTACTTTACTAAAGCAAACCAGATTTTCAATATAATATCCCTCCACGGTCAACTAGGAGTGGGAGCCAATATTTTTAAGAGGTTAAGTGCTTAGAAGGAATCATTAAAAAAAAAATAGTGAACCTCTTGACGATTAGCGATTTTTTTTCTATCATCGTACGTAAATAATAATCAATTCAGTCTAAAAACCTAGAGAGTATGTGCGGTCCATAATATATAATGATAATTATTATTAATTTACTATGTGTATAAGATGTTATTTTTATTTTACTTTGTTGTTGTTTTTTCCTAACTATTGTGTTGTTATAATTTAATTGATATCATTCTTAATTTAAAACAATTTTGATCCTTTTTTCCTCTCAACTTTTATTCTTTAAAATTTTTCCAACGTTTCGGCCCTCAGGCCATTCTCAAGGGTAAGTAAGAAATCTATTTAAAAACAAAATTTTATGTAGTTATTATGATATTATTTTAATTAATTTATTTTAAAGATGGAACAAGGGCAAATAGCCTGCAATTTTTAGATTTAAAAAATAAATAACATCAATATTGAAGGTAGGGCCAAAGAAATCAGTGAGTAGTTGAAGGAAATAATGTAATTGTTATATAAAAATTAAAAAAAAAACTTTTAGTAGGTATCCTTGAGAATGGCCTGAGGGGCGAAACGTTGGAAAAATTTTAAAGAATAAAAGTTGAGAGGAAAAAAAGGATCAAAATTGTTTTAAATTAAGAATAAACTAAACCACTCTCAAACAAGCATATATAAAATAATTAATTTAATTTATATCTTAAATATAGTGTGATTTAGGTTTCTTATATCTAATTTTAAGTCTAAAAATATATAATATAATACTAAAGCAATAAATATTCAATTAAATAAAAATCAATTTACTCAACTCACGGACACACGAGCACCAGGCAGGCTTCTCTATTGACAGCCATACCCCTCCTTTTTTATTATACCCTTTCACTTAAAGTCTTCCTCTACACCATCGAAGATTCCATAGCTCTCTATGTGTGCTAGCACATAACAGTGAATACTATATTGTCTTTATTATAAAGCTCATATAGTCCTCTTTTTTTGACACTATTTATTCTCTTGAAATGAAAAGAAAAAATAATTTTATTCTGGGACGTACATGATTCATACATAATTATTTTTGTCTGGCAAGAATTTAAAAGCTTCCAGTAAGTAAAATGAAAAAAACATTGAGAAAAGAATGAAAGGAAACTTCTCTTCTAAAGACTTTTCTCTTAAAAATGTTTCGCAACCTCTCACTTTCCTGGGTCAAAGAACACGTTTCACACCTGTAGGTAACGACTTGCCTTATAATAGTTTATAAACTGTTACCTTGGTGTCACACAGGAGTTCATTTGGCTTAGTGTTATTGCCAGAACATAAAAACTTCAGTAATTCGGGGTTCTATTTCACATTATGTAGCACATTGAGTTTTGGGTTACATTACGTTACTCAAGTAAAGTATACTGAATAATAATAATTTTCTAATTAATTATACAACACTTTTGTAATCAACTACTGTTTGATCCCAACCCTTTGTTATTCCTATTTAGATACATTCACTACCAAGTACAAAGTAGATGGTCCTGATAGAGAAAACTATTAAAGATCTGTCTACCCTGCCACTTTAGACTATAAAATTAAGATGAATATCGTCTTAACACTTATTTTTAATGAATGTTTATTTATAGAGTGTGAAATGTCAGGATTAAGAATTTCAGCAATGTTACTTCATTTAAGCAAATGTACTGGCAATTTGAACATCTATTAGACATCCTCAAGCTTGACTAGGCAATGTGCTATATCAAGAATCTCCGAGGAGAAGATACCCTCTTCAGACTACCCCAATTCGTCTTGGCCTTCAGTCGTAAAGCCCTGGTGTCAGGAAGAGGATAAAGAGAGGATGGTTGGTTGAGAGCCGATAATGCCCGAAGTGGTACAAACAGGGCAGATAGCCTGGGGGTGTGTCCTCCCTGATAGAACCCGTCCCTGCCTCTTACATATTTATAACAACCCTTACCTTTTAGATAGGCAACGATTCTAGTTTTGTCAAAGGTAAGCTAATGGAGAAATAAAGATTGCAAATTTGATAAAAAGAAGTGTAATCTGACATCTGATATTAGAAAATTTTGAATAGTTGATGTTCGATCTATTTAGTGTTTATGAAAAAAAAAATAAACGTTTAATCAAATTGTTCATATTATGTTGGATAAATCAAAACAATCACTAATTGTTGATAAGTTTTTTTATACATGCAATTACTTTCTATACCTCGGTTAAAACAAAAAAATCTAAAAGTTTGAAATTTTTTTTTAAAAAACTATTTTAAAATTAATTTTACATTTCAGATTTGAGGAATGATAGCGACATAGTTATCGTACTAAAATATGTCTTCAAACCTATATTAAAAGAAAAATACAAATGTTAAAATATAACAGCTCTGTAATAAAATTAATTTTTTTAAATATTTAAATTATTTAATAAACCATTCTCCAAGATTGTTTGACATAAAATATCAGCTAGTTAAAAACTTAACAACATATTTTTTAAAGACTGTAGCAGTTAACATAAAAATCTCATCGATTTTTTTTTTGTCATGTTGAACGTCCTTATGGACTTTAACTTAAGACGGGAAACACGAGTTATCTAACTGGTTGTCAGCCTATTTTAGTCAGAGTTGGATAGTAAAGATTTATACTGAGGGTCCATCACAAAATGAAAGTTAACCCATTTGAACATGAGAGTACTAAATTTGTGGCTTTACACGCTGGGCCATCCACAGCCTACTAATGATTTTAATGTGAAGAATTTTATATATAGCTTTTATAAATTTACATATAATATATAAATAGACTTCTTAATCATGTTTTTGCCGTAATGTTTCCTAAAATTATAGACTATTGCACTATTTCGAGAGCTATCGGAGAGGAGTGTGAAAACATTTTAAATTCCTTTCAAAATCCTTACACCGATTATAATGTTTTGTATAGTGCTGGCTTCCATTATGTTGTATATCAGACACCCTCTACGCAATTGGTGAAAAACGTTTATCCCGTCATATTGTCGCCATTTTCAAGCCAAAACGAAAAAAATTAAATTACTTAACAAGTTAAAAAAAAAATGGGTAAAAATCTTAGAGACAACCTTTACTTTAAAGCTCACGATTTATTTTTAAAATATACAGAATCCTAGAATTGAAGCTAAACATTAACTTTTGTAAATCGTAGTTGATTTTCTCATTCCAATTCAGATTCCCATGGCTAAAATACAGGAATATTAATTAAAAAGTATGATAGAAAACCTTTTTCAATAGCCCCGTTTTAACCTTTCAATATTTATAATTGTTATAATTATTTTCATTAATTCTATAGCGATATTAATTACATGGAGAAAAAGAGTTATATTGTATGTCTTAAAAGTGGTGCATGAGAATGTTCCACAGTTATTCAATTAAATAACATTGGCAGAATGCGTTTTTTTTTTAAGACTCGTTATTAAATCTGCATAATGAAAGAATATGTAGAGAATTAAAAGTAGTCTTTAGCTAAAAGTAAACCACAACTCTTATTTTGTTTTAAAGACCTAGGTTCAAAGAAACCACGGACTCAGAATGGAGAATAAAAAGGCCAGGGTTATTCCAACTTCAAAGGGTATCCCTTCAATGAAAACAGAGGGGCTGAAGTTTTGATAATATGTAAAAGTTGCCCGTTGTGCGTTCCAGATAAAATATGAAAAACCCTAATTACTGCACAGGTGTTGGCCAAGGGTCTCTGACAGGCGGCCTGCGGTTCGGCTGTAAAGCGACTCTAGTGTTTCCAAAAGTTAAAAAAAAAATTATATTTACAGAATAGAAAATGAAAATGATGAAAAAATATAAAAGGCGAAAACAAATAAACAATAATAAATTAGGTCGATCATTCTAAATATGTTTATCCATCGTTTATTACTATTGAAAATAACAAATGTTAAAATTTTCTAATAAAAATAATAAAAGTTCATAGAAAATTTCATTTAAAAGTTTATATTTTTCAATGAAAATTCATATGAATGAGTTTCTTAAGGTGGGTAAAGATAAACAACTTTTGTACCTCGAGCGATTGTATTTTAACAAAGCCGTGTACTGTGGAACGAAATCGGAAGTGATAGGACGTTTTCAGTTATTTCTGATGCTTCAGTCTAGTTTAGCCAAATGCGTGAAAATCGTTTTTACCTTTTGTTGCAAATCAAATTCTTCCATAGTTCATATTAATCAATTTAATATTACTACTATCATTGAGATATGGTTGATCATTTTATAATTAAAAAAATGACAACAAAACAAAAAGAATGAAGACACTTGTTGGATTTACATAATCCGATATTTTTGGTTTTTTTTTATTTGTATAAGGTCAGGGTAAGGGTTTTCATTTTCTGATGCCCCCGCTTCATGCGGACACCGGAAGACACCGCTACTACGATGCCGCCGGATATTATATATCGACAAGGACTTGGATGGCATGGCTTGTCCCTATTATCACGCCACCGCCGAGAACTAGCTGACCAGCCTCTGAGGGAGAAGCAGCACCAGGCGAAATCCATGGTATTCACCATTATCGCCCACCGCTCAAACAGGATGAGGGAAGTGGTTATGGAACTGCAGGACGTGACCGCGACGGCGAAGACATCACCTGTGAGCGATATATCAATATCTCAATATCTGAGACCCCAAAGATTTGTCCTTACTTTTACTTTTGCAGGTTTTTTCCCTCATTGGGTTGCCTGTCTAAGTCAGAACTTCCCTCCACTTCTCTCTATCCCACCAATCTTCCTCCTCAAGTCCCCTATCGACCATGTCCTCCACGCTGTCCTTCCACCGGGTTCGGAGTCTTCCTCTCTTCCGTCTTCCTGTTCTTTCCCATTTGAGAAGTCTCTTCGGCCACCTACGTTCTGGCATCCGCTGACAGTACCCATACCATTTCAGTCTGCTCCTTCCTTTCCTCTCCGGAACTCCTTCGGTCATCCCTACCCTGCTTCTGATATCCTCATTCCTGATTCTATCCAGGCGGGTAATCCTCAGGCATCTCTTCCAGAAATCCATCTCTGCCGCTTGTAGTTTGGAGTAGAGTCCTGGATTAAGTGTCAAGTTTTCTGCGGCGTAGTTAAATGAGTACTCAACAATACTTTTACTTCAACAATACTTAAGATTTGTCCTAAAATCATATTAATAATTTAATTATCACCCATTAACACTGCCCCTTCCGGGAATAATATTTGAATCAAAGAAAATATATCAACGTTGGTCTGAAGGTAAAATTTCTAATAATTCAAACCCCCTCTTCCACACTAATTTAGATAAAATTTCTGCATTCAATCGGGGAACTTGGAGTAAGGCACGGAAAGATCCCGATGTAAACAACACCTTTGTGGTATTTTTTTTTTTAAATAAACATTTAGGTTATGTAATTTCAATGAAGATAAAACCTAGATGATATAAAATATCACTTGATTTTTTATAAATGTATTCAGTTTAATAAAAATTATTAAATTCCTCTTTCAGAAATCGAAAAACATATGATACATATATTCAATAAAGTGCCACATCGTATTAAATTAATAATTGTATAATTTAGGATTATGAGTTGCCAAGTTCAATTACTATCGTAAGCCGCCAAATAAACAGTACAACTTCAGTTGTTAGTTAATAATTCTTAAAGAAAAGAAAAATAATTAAACTGAATCAAACAAAAGGCAAAAAAATATCACCAAACACCTTTAAACCTCAAGTAGGATTGGATCCTACTTAAACCACTCCTTCAGAATTCAACATGAGTGTGTTTTTGGCTTCGGTTTTTCTGGCAGCTATCCTCGTCCAAGCCTTAGAGTCAACAAGAAAATATGGTGGTCATTTGGCTGAATAGCACTGTATTTAAAACACTCCTAGGTTTGTTAAATCGATACTATATCAATATTTTGCCTTATTTTTTACAGTATTACAACAAACTTTTACGATTTAGCATTGCAAATGCTATTAAATTATTCTAAATGCTAGTAAACTATTCAGGAAACCTTTAGTGATCCAACTACTCTTTTGTTTTTATATAATGATGATCAATATTGGTTTTTATTTACAGTCTCTTTCCTCTTTGAAACATACTTTGAAATTATAATGAAAACAGCTTAATTTTATTTCAAAGTATTTTCCTGCTTTCTGGAAACAAATGTATTGATTATACAATCAGAAAGTCCTTTTAAAAGGCAAACAGTTTTGTGTTTACATCCCCTACTTGCATTTCCATTTATCATTCCATCAGGACCAAATCCATGTTTACGGTTATTTTACTCAATGATTGGATTAGGTTTAGCAATTTCGACGGAGTTGATTGATTAGATAGCTTTAGAATTCGGTTGTATATTCTCTGTTCAGGAGGTACCCAAAATTTAAAAAAACATATTAAATGTTATTTATGTTATGTATGAGCTATTTACATAGAATTTATTATTTTTTTAATATGCGGCTCCTCTAAGGTGAAGTTAATGAGGAATATTATATCGAATAATAACAACAAGCAATTGTGATGCTAGGAAAAAAAATTATATATCCCAAATTT
>NW_027113520.1:23913-28893 GCF_000696795.3 Halyomorpha halys
AACTATAAAAAGAATATGAAAAGTCTTCGTTTTATACGAGCAGTTCAGAGCGAAACTTATGTAAGTCGTTCTGTAAACACTGATGGCATTAAAATCAAATGCAACTGTCAAATAAAGTCAATACACATTCAATACATTCATGTTTTAAAATGTAACAACATTTCAGATAAAAACAAAATCCCACAACACAGACTCTGTTAAACACAAAACTTTATTTCAAATAGGGGCTAGAGCCTCGTCTCTACTCTGCTCTACCTCTACTTTATTGCTACTCTACCTAGTAATTTAACATAGTTACTGCTAGTTATTTTAATTCCTAAGGGTATCTATGTCGAAAGATTATAAACTTTACTTTAATACCTTTGAAAAATTATTTATCAACAATTTAAAGCTATGTCAGAACTACAATTAACTTATAATCACTTAGTAAATAACTAAGGAGTGATTAATTAATAAGCCAACATAAAAAATAATTAATTGAATTAAATATCAATTTGATTCAACACAAATCTTTATTTTTATTTTAACATCTTAAAAAAAAAAAATAAACGAGCGACTAAAAATATTTTTAAAAAATGCTTATCTGATGTGAAATTTAAAACACCCACAAAACTACTTTTATTTATATTTTATATATTATTAAATAAAATTAATTTAAAAGTGATATTTTTTTCAAAAACGATGTATTTGCACTTCTTGGTAAATGTAGATAGGGAATTATGCTGTCAAAACAAGATTTAAAAGAAAATAACATTACATTCGAGTACGCTTCCATGGGATGTTTTTCTCTGCATGTACAACGAAAAGAGTTATCTACACTGGAGAAAAGAGGATTCTACAGACTCAAGATATACTTTCTACTAAAGCCCTTTATGACCTAATACCTATCCCCAACAACGCGCCCCACTTCCAACATTTTTTCAAGCTTTTATGAAGTCAAATACAGTATTCAAATTTCCTTTTGGTTTCTGTGTTATTCTAAATAGAAAATATTTATCTCTAAATTCCACTGTTTGGGCAAATAACTCTTTGAACATATAATTAGCATTAAAACCTAAAATCAAGCTTGAATTGATTTTTGGACTCTTCAATTAAAAATTACTTTGTGAAAACATAATAAAATTTAATATAATTACCAAAATCAAATAACATATTAGGAGGTCTTTACGAGATATTTTTTTTTAGCAAAAGTGCTAACAATTCCTAAGGATTATGTTTGTGGTAGTCCAAGAAATAATGTATTTAGAAACGGAGTAGAGGTTAAAATTCCTTTCCTCACAACTAAAAAGTTATAATTATTGCTAACAATTAGATTTGCAAGTAGTAATAACTTTTATTCGTATAATTGGATCTTCCTAATTTCCTTTATGATCTTTCTAACTAAGGTGTATTCATTTGCAATATTCTGCGGTAAAGATCAAACCAATGCATCCAACGCATAGTGGAATCAACATACCTACTCTCTGGGGGGGTAGTCCGTGCGTGTGCTGGTTTCAATTAATGAGTGTATTGTATGACGGAGGGTATAGCTCCCAAATCTTACGGTTCTATTTTCAACCGTACCTGATATTGCACGAATCTCATAGACATATCATAGACCTAGTAGTTAAATGAAGAAAATTGTTTGAAGAAAATAAAGTAGTAAGATTTCAGATAAAATTACATTAATGGTTATAATCAATTAACAATAGAAGGACTGGGTTCAAATGATCTTTCAGAATAATTAACAATGATTTTACAATACCTTTATATTATTATTTCACTTCCTAAATACCGAATATAGGGAAGTTTTGAATTCATGTAGAAAATGCCAAAAAAGTAGGACAATAAAATCAGAAAATTTCAATTTCATTATAGATGTTGGACGTCGAAGAACGATTTGGTCTCTTTTCTGCCTGTAGTCAATTTCTGTTTGGGCAGAGTCTATCGAACGTTAATTCGATGTTTATGGAATTATTATTTTTTTTTTTGCACCCTCCTGTGCAAAAACAAATAATGATGTACAATAAAATGTGATTGTTATAATACTTCCTTCTTTTACCTGAAGGTATTTTAAGGGTAATACGCGTTAGTAATGAATTTTTTTTTTTTAATTATTAGCAATCGTGTAATTTTATATTTTCCTAGGATTTGAAAGCTTGATCCTTTCTGACTATGGTTAGAATATGTTGTTACCTTGAGACAATCCTCTCACATCAGAGAGATCACCAGGTAGATTAAATAATAACACAAGAAATTCATTAGTTGAACTACAGGGATCTTAACAAACTCTTTTAGCCACTCTTTATCATTGTTTTTATATAACGCTAGAGGAAGAAATTAGTTTAATAAATATCTAAAAAAAAAAAGAGCTCACGATAAACCTGTTTAAAAGCCCATGAGATTGCAGTCCCATAGGAAGGGACTCCAGCTAATTCGATATGGATAGATTTCATTATAAAATAATCGAGGCTGTTGAGAGCTGCGGAACGTTATTTACCCCAGGAGAGCTATCAGAAAATGGGATCCCGTTGACTGGGCGATAGTCAGCTAAATCAAAAGTCCATTTAACTCGCCTCCTCGGAATGGGACAGTTTGAACGGCCGCTATAAACCACCCTCGCCGATATTTAACAACTCCAGTATTTTCCCTCTGCATTATGTATCCATATCGGGGTGCGTATCGGCTCTGCCTGGGAATATATTAATAACTAATCAATGCAAATGAACATGTTTAAAACCGGGGCTAATGAAAATCATACAAGATAAAATCATTAGCGCAACTGTATAGCCATTTTCGGACGATGTCCTAACAAACATGGTGACCGACCCTTAATTCCAGATGATAGTGCTGTCAAACAGGAAAAGGCTTGGTGCCGATTTTACAATTCCTAGCTTGAATTATATAATAATTTTATCTATAATAATATCAGGTCATATTAACCGAGAGACGTAAAACATTTGTTGAGCAATCTCAACACAGGGTTGTCAGAAATCACTAAGCATAGACAACTTTGCCTGTTGGTATACACAGGAGCAAAAAATCCACAAATATTGGATTAAAATAAAACAGGACTATGAAAATTTGACTTGGAGTTTTTTAATGTGCTAAAACCAAAAAATAAGTTATTCTATGACTTAAAATATTATTCACAAATACCTAAGGCCATCTTTTTAGCTAAAAAATTACAAAAATATTTCAAAGGACCTAGGACACTCAATTAACCTGATTCAAATTTTTAACGTGCTAACTGGATATTGAAAGTTATTGAAGGGAAAAAATGGACTCTTCTTGGTCAATTTGAATCTGAGTTACAAAATAATGTATTCAAATTGTTAAAATATATTCCAGTAGCTTTTCATCAAATCTAGAAAATATATTTTATTTTTATCATCGTATTGAGTGGAAATTCGTCCAAGGCATATGAATTTGGTCGAATTATATAAACATAATTTTGAATCAACAAAAAAAAGTTTTTTTTCCATCACTCTTTAGTTTTTTCAAACCAACGATAGTGTTCAAAGAAATTGTTTTTGCTATAAATGACAATGAATGTTTTTTTGAGGCATATTCTACCCAAGGTCAGGTTAACATTTCTTTCACTTACATCTTTAAATGTATTTTAATTCTTTAGGGTTGGAACATGCATGTAGGTATTCACTCTCCTATTCAAATTATATTTCTCATTCTCGCTCCTCATATTATTTATATATATATATGGTCGATAAAGTATAGGTAGTCTCAAAGTGGAAAGTCGGAAGATAATATGAAATACGGTAAGTAATGAAAATGAAATTTCGCTGGAATAATTTCTAATGAAAAAAAGTAATTATTAGCAGTATTCTGAAAGTCGTTAATTTTTTTTTTGAAGATTTATTCACACTAATAGATGAGGACATATGTCAAGCAGACGAAGAAAATAAAATACATAAAGGCTCGCATTGCTGAGAAAAAGACCTCACACAATTTTTTTTCAATAATTGATTACGCCATGATGTTGCCGATAGCTGTGAATCATTGCGAATACAAAAAGAGTGCCGGAAGTTATTCTTTTGAAAATTGAGTCAAAGTCACAAACTTTAGAAATGCCAAACAAACATTGTGTCATAAACTCACCTCCGCTTGCTGAAATCTTTTCAATTAGAAAAGTTCGGTTGGTCTCATTCCGTCCGAATTGCATACTTCACTATTTCTCCTTTATTGATTTATAAAATTCTTTAATATTTTTGAATTTATCTATGGTTTAATAGTTTTTACAATTACAACTACATATAAAAAATGTTTTAAAAAATATGCATTTCAGTCCTGTCAGACTATTTCAATGAGGATATGACCTACCAGACATTAAAGACCATTACATTTACGTTAACATACCAAGTTTAATCGAAACCGTTAAAGTCGTTTTGGAGAAAAAAAATAAAATATTAAATATTAAATATATAAAGAAAAATATTCGGTCAGTCAATTTTATTTTTGAAAATAACTGTCATATCCCAGGCATACACTTCCCTGGAATACGTAATTTCAAATTTCGATCACTTTTCATTTTTGAGCTAGGCTGTTCACAGGCAAACACATTTCATTTTGCGAGACTTGGTTTTTTGGACTCAGGGGGCCTCATAACTCATACTTTCGACTAAAACTCAAATTTGAAATTTTGAGCAATCGGAATACTTTCTCTTATTATAAATTTTATGGGGAGCGCAGTGGCACCGTGGTAAGAAATGATGCTACCAACTCCAAGTACCAGGGTTCCAATACTGAGCAGAAAATTATTTTCTGTTACACTGTAGCCGTAAGTCAACCCTGTGGGTTTTGGAGCTCTCCTGGGGTCCTCCCAGGCTCATAAATTAGGTACTCTGAAAAGAGTAAAAATCTGGCGGTCGAGCGTGATACTGACCTAATTACCTCCTTACACAACCGTTGGTCTGGTAACAGTACTTCCTTACAAAGTACTGAACCCCTGACCCTTCATGGGTTGTAGCGGTACAGAATATAATT
>NW_027113520.1:28948-34267 GCF_000696795.3 Halyomorpha halys
AAAAGCTTGAATCAACCCCTCCTGCTTTTTTCACTCTATTATCCATCAAAGGGAGCAGGCAGAATTGGAAACATAGCAGATATAATTTTTGATATTCTAAGCAAACTGTTTCCAGGAAAGAAGGTTCGTTCAATTTTTACACTGCAATTTCTAAACTGAATCATCTTAAAATTCTTATCGTATTCAACTGCATTCAAAATTAAAATAAGATTATTTTCTAATGTAAAATTAAGAATATTTAACTCCTTCTAAGCAAAATGGATCCTAATAAGAGAAAACCTAAGGTAAGCCGCTATTCCCTTACCTCATAGCGAGGGCACTACCCCAACACCGCAACCAGATGAACAGCCGCCTGAAGACCTCCTGGGAAATAGAACCTCGACTTCTTCACCCTGGAGGTTTCTGATCTCCATCGTTCTGGATCATCCTGAGGGATTTCTCCCTTGTCTGTTTCCTTCCGGTTTCAAACAAGTACTTATCCATGATCAATAGTAATAATTCTTTACTTTCACTTATCAACGTTACAACAACATTGTTGATAAAATTGACAATCTGGAAGTACTGTTTAATATTATCGATTATACATTTTTTTTTATCTAAGACAGATCTAACGATTTTGGTTACATTTGGTATACCATATCAGGTAGGTTTAACTCTTATTTAAATAGTTAGACATGGATTGAATCCCGAGTTTACAAAGTAACTTGTAAAAATATGAGATAGGTAATTATTTAAAAAAAAAAATAATAACGGAACTTTAGAGGAAGCTACTTTGTAAACTATATATATAGACATAAACTATGAAAGAATTTGATTATTAAGTTAAGGAGATAAAAATTGTTCCTGCTTGAAACCCCATTTTCTAAAACAAGAGCTTTTATAGAGGCATATTGGATACCGCTGGAAAGTCTAATAATTAAGAAAAATTGAAATTTACTATTGAAAGTCGTATAAAATAGAGGAAAATGACAAAGAATGCATAATGAGCAGTACAATTTTTCCGTTTTGCCAGTCTGAAAAATATTTCCATCTCTATGGTTTACAGATTATGATATAAATTTTAGTAATTTTTTATATTTTAATATTTCTGCATTTACAAAAGAAGAATGTTGAAAGTTTGCAACAAAATATAATATTAACCAATCTGTAACATTTGGTTAAATTAGTACAGGAAAGTATTGCCTAAGTGAATAATATTGAAATATCTGTTATGAAATCAGCAATGATTTATTTCATTTCTTTTAAAATAAAGTAGGGTGGTAAATAAAAGTTGTGTGATACACGCACCACTCCAAATATTTTTATTATTATACAACCAACAATACTGTTTAACTTTTCTAGAAGAAGATTTTATTAGGGAAATACACATATATTTCGGAAATGTTTCAACATTAAAAGGCATAGATTTTCTAGTCAAGGTAAAAAATAGAAGAACTTTACCCTGAACTTCAAACTCAGCGTAAAGAAATCTTAAATTCTTAACCATACATGTTTTCTCGACGAAACCCAAAATACCGAAGACATAATGAATTTCCAATATCGGTCTAGAGCACAATGTGATCCTAAGGGAACAATACAGTAACCGCCGGCTATTGACCAATCCTGGTAGCGATTACAAAAGAAACTTTTCGTATTGTCAAAGTTAGGTTTATCTACTATTAAGCAGGCGTCTTCCAGCCTGGAACCAAGTTCTGGGCCTCCGCTACGCCCTACTCTAGCTCTAGACTAACTCTAGCCAAGTTTAGGATAAGTCGGATTGTGCTAATATCCCTTAATGTCTGTCACAAAGGTCAGGCAATTAAGTACGAGCTGAGTCAGAATAGCAATATTACTACATTAATGTAATGACTATCAGCAATGACTATCGTTGTTATCAGCAGGAAAGAGGGAGAGATATAAATGGATATAATCTATGGATATAAATGGAGGTTTTCTGGTATGTAAAATAACCCGTCTAGTAATTAAGTCGAATCCGGTAATCAGCAGTATCATTTTTCTTTCAGTAGTTGTTAACTGCAATTAAGTTTGGAAAGATATAAACAACACTGTATAGATACGGAAGGATCCTCGGGTTATGCTAATATATTATTATAAGTATTCCTTTCCTTTAGGAAAAGTTCCCTGAGAACTTCGGGGAAAGAGATAGTACAAGAGCCGGGAAGAAAAAAAGGCAGTTATCTCAACCCAATTTGCTATTACTTTAATGGAAACTATGTATAATTAATAGTCAAAATTGATGAGTCTGACAAGTATAGGTAGAGGGAATAAAAAATGGCGTCTGTTTCAAAACCTTAAAAAACACTAATTTTTCATTGGGAGCTCTATATCTTAAAAACTATTTACAACACTAGAAAACCTAAGAGCACATTATTTATAGAAGAGTAAATTTGCTGAAATATTATAGCCTTAAAAGAGCTATTCACGTCCAATAGTTCTCGAGATATAGCTTTTTAAAAAGCAAAATTTCTTAAAAATCTACTGAAAGATTAATGGTTAATTAGTTAATTAATAAATTAGTTAATTTATTTTGAGAAATCTATATCTCAGGAACTATATGACGTACAGATGTCTATTAGCACTCAAATTAAGGCTAGTTATATTTACTATAAAATAGTTAATAGTATTTATCTTTCTAGGAAAGTAGTTTTTATGATATTTGACAAAATAAACTCACAAAATGTTAATTTCTAGTTGTTCGTATAAAATGTTCAATTTTTGAAAAAATATTTCTCTAGATCCAAAAGATGCACACATGTCTGCCAATGCTCAAAATAGAGGTAATTTAACTTACTATAAAGTAATTTATGACACTTATCTTCGTTGGGATAGTAGTTATTATGATATTCACATATGAATATAAATTTGGCAAATAAAAAATTGTCCGAATAACTAGAAATCAATTAGCGTATATGTTAGCAAATTTCATGAACACTATTACTCCTACGAAGATAAACATCATAATCTACTTTAGATTACATTAAACTAGCTTTAAGTTGAGTCCTGATAGATCTATGTACGTTGAATAATTTTTGAGATTTAGTTTTCTCAAAATAAATTCCCTAATTACTGATTTTTCAGTGAATTTTTTGTGAAGTGATGTAATTTAAAAAGCTCTATCTCGGGAACTATTGAACCTATTTAGCTCTATTAAGGCTTATGTTTTAGCAAATTTACTCTTATTTAAATTATGTCTTTTTAAGTTTTATAGTGTTGTTCATAGTTTTTTAAAAAACATAATTTGTTAAACGTTTTGAAATAACCGCCATTTTTTATTCTCCCTATCTATACTTGGAAGACTCATCAATTAATTTTGACTAGTAATTATACAAAGTTTTCATCAAAATAATCAAAAATTGGGGTGAGATAACGGCCTTTTTTTCTCCTCTTGGGCTCTTGTACTAAGACATCAACGTGAGAGGCCTCTGGTTCGGAGTTCGTGGAACTATACCAAGCAAAACAAGGAGCTTCATAGAGGGACTATGTGTTGATATAAAGGATGTGGTGAAAATGGCAGAAGGGATAACCCTGGACTCTCTGGGAATCATCCACCATCACATGTATGGGTAACTAATAAGGATGGTGATGTCTCAGTGGAAAGCATGCATACGTTGCTTATTTCATTTCTACATTATTTTATATATCTACACAATTTTACATTTATTAATTTTTTAATGCATATATTTATTACTTTTATAAGTATATATCATTAATTTTATATTATTTATGAATTTATTAATTTTTGTATATATCCATTATTTTCATTATATTTGGTATCTTTTTATAATTATTCATAGAAAATAAAATTAAAATAAGTAAGGGAAGAGATTATAAATAATAAAAATGAAAAAAAAATATTCTATGACTATTTATATTAATTAAGGATTTAAAAAAAAATTCGTCCATTACTAGTCCATAAGTATGCTGTGTATGAGGGCACCCAATGAACTTGGCCAGCACACCATTTTTAAGAAAGTGTTTTTCTCTAGTCAAGTGTTCTAAAGAAAAGATGAATGTATTTTCTATCTTAAGACGTCGCTTGCGACTCATGAACGAAAAGTAAGATCTATTAGAAACGCCTGTATGAAATATAAATTCATAATAATTGAAATAATAGCCCAAAGAAGAAGGTTAAAAACTACATGCAATGTGTTTTCTTTTATTGAAAATCGATGAATAAGTAAGACTTTTTTTTATTAAATGATAATGACTAAGGTTAATAAGTATTGGCGATCTAATACTTCGTTAATATCATATATACTAATCAATGAAGAAAGAAAAATATAAAATAATGAAAATTGATTAAATGATTGCAAAATAATTAAAATACGAGACAGAAAAAAATTTGTACCTATACACGATGTTTACAAAGTGACAACTATAAGTATAAGTATGTGTCGAAATGTTTAAAGTAATAGCCGATTCATAGTACTACACTAACAGATATTGTAGATGAGCTAGCAGAATAAAGCTTATTTTTAAACTTGTATCTCCTTTAGTTGCTACCAAAAAAAGATGAACTAGTAACTATGCCCACGAGGAACCATTTATTTATCTTTTCATTTGTCTTGCTAATTACCAAAGGTAGGGTATCTCTGTGTTCATGGAAGAAATAAAAAAAACATTTAAGCCCTCAGAATAGTTAATTTCCACTTACAGTTATTGTTTTAAGTATCAAAGAACAAATTCGACACTTATCGTTCTGTAGTCAAATTTGTGTTCCGGCATAATTTATGGATTAATTAAATTTTTATGAAATTTTCTGGAATGGTCGATATTTTATCAGATTCCGACTATTACTTTTCCTTAAGGATGAGGTAATGTACTTTCCTCGGCATATATTTCGAAAACCGCTGGTCCCCAAAAACAGTTGGATACAGGAATATATATTGTTTCTTATTATTATTTCTTTTTCTTTGCTATAAGAACTTTTTCAATCGAGACTAATTGTATTTACCTCTTGCTCTGTTTTCCAGCAATAAATTAATTAATCCAAAACATTAAAACAGCTTATTTTAGGACTTATAACTGTATTCAATTGTTTACGACTAAAAATAATAGCGCTTAAGCCCATCTGCTGATATGACTTCCCTTGGATTTTTAAGGATTTTTTCTGCGTGTAAAACCTAGAAAAAGTTCCCTAGAACTGAGAAAAAAGTAAATTTTATACAAATAATTTTATAATCAATAAATAATTTAAAAAAATAAATCCACATGCTCGTGAGCAACAAACTATTCAATAATTTATCATCTTAAATTGTGTCGTTTAAAAAAATGTCCTTTCCTTACATTCGAGCTTCGTTCCTAAGCCCTCTCCTCCCT
>NW_027113520.1:36076-36380 GCF_000696795.3 Halyomorpha halys
AAAAAAAAAAAAAAAAAAAAAATGTCAATAGGAAAATGTATATTCAGAATTTCATTTGACTGTTTAGACTAATTAAGTAACATTATTTTGTTTTAATAAGAAATTAATAGATATTAGAATAAAATATAGATCCTGAGATCATTCGCTATTCTGAAGAAAAAACCTAGTTTTTTACAGCACTGTCCTTTTAAACGATTTTAAAAATAATTTATCCACTGAGTAATATGATAAATTTTTGAATACACCTATAATATGATAAATTTTTGAATACACCTATAATATGATAAATTTTTGAATACACCTA
>NW_027113520.1:36657-69924 GCF_000696795.3 Halyomorpha halys
TATATGTGTTAGTAAAAAAATATTAATATAATAATTAAATAAATATACTTAGCACATTTATACATACATATTATTTAAATAAATTTACTGAAAAATAACTTTTTCGCAACAAACAATACTTGACTTACTTCACTTCCATTTCAACCCTCATATATGCGATAATTTATGTTGTTCTTTAAAAATCAATATAAAATAACAGTTTATCAACACAATCACAAAACTTAATTAACTAAATTGAGTTAATTATTACCATAGCCAGCTTACACCCAAACAATAGTATAATTCTAAACAGGCAGTAGGTGGAACTCCCCACAGCTGTGTAGTACTGAGGGAGTTCAAGACTTGCATATTAATGTGTACGTGTGATTCGGCAGTTACCATCCAAGCTCACGAATATCCGTGTTAACTAACATAAGTTTGCAAGCTCATAGTAATTGTGTTAGCTATCGGAATACTAGGGTCTACATAGTTAAGTGTGGAGCAATAATATTGATGCTACAAATAAATTAAAACCATCATTGTATCAACCTTAATGTTCTCCACTAGGGATTCTCATTAACCCTCCGCCCGTGAAGTTTTGATGAACATCGCTATGCTATAGTATGAATACAAAATGATATATTTAATATGTAGTTTAATAAAATGACGAATAACATAATAGAAATAGTTGGAATTCTTTTCATGAATTCAAGAATGACTTGTCTAATATTTTAATGAAGATATATGAATTAGGAATTAATAAATTAATATTCAACCATTCTGATGTTCGAAATATATGTAAAGAAGTTTAACTTCAGGCCCTAACCCATTCTCACCTTTAAATAATGATTAGGTAAAGTTAACACGTGGTTTTATATAAAAATAATCTCTGATACGGTTTTTTAATATGCATGTTCTACCTGTGTACCAGTTTAGTAAGAATATAGTAAGAAAAAATTAGAAAGAAAATATTTAAATAAAAAGGTAAACAAGCAAAACTTTATCAGTACGATCGTATTTCCTCTCATTTTAATTGTAAACAGATAAAAATTCATATAACTGATTCATCAAAGCTTAAAACGGCGAAAAAAATTGGAAGAAAAAACTTCCAAAAGGCGCATTTCAAATATCAACTTTTGAGTTTTATCAATAGATTCTCCACACGTTTGTATCAAGTCATTTTATCACTAACAGAAAATTTACTTCTTGTATATATTTTTATACAGTTGTAAATAACAATAAATAAATTATAAATTAACAAATATCAACTTAAAGTACATACAATTTTAAACCCAATTTAAATATAAGTTAATTTGGGAAAGGATTTTCAAAAGTGTGCGAAACCTTAAAAACAACGAAAAAAAAGGTGATACTCTTCCTTAGTTTTTTTTAACACCAATTTAAGTCACATGCAAATTTTCTAATAGAAGCTTTGGAAGTCGGTGAAAGCTATTAAAATTGCGAGAAAAAAAGGTTGGATAGGTATAATGACCCCTTATAGCTACTTAACTCCTACTTAATTATCATAGACAGTAAATACATACCCCTAACAAACTTTTGGGGGGACTTTAGATGTGCAAAAAATCCTTTTAAAAAAAAATGTTCGTACGAAAATACCGACTTTAAACTCGTTTGACCCAATGGTTTTAATATATGGTTTCCAATTATAGCGGAAGAAATAATATCTATGTATGTATATGATATAAGCCTTTTATATAATACAAAAGTCAATTATTTTCTTTAAAACAATAAATTAGTAAAAAGGAAAATACATTTGACTAATAAAACCACAACGCAATAGAGACATTATCAGGGAGAAAATGAAAATGTTTAGACCAGTTTTATCCAGTTCCATTTTCACATCATTGTGAAAAAATTAACTGATACCAATCAATCAGTTGTGTGTGTGAGAGAAAGAGGGAGACAGAGAGTGAGAGAGAGAAGGAGAGAGTGAGGGAGGGAGAGAGATACTAATTATGCAAAAACTAGCGAGAGACTCATATTGTAAACTGACTGTTACATTAGTACACCTTCAAAGAAATCACCGACATTATTTTATTTTTTTAAATTAAAAAAGCCTTAGAATTTCATGCAGGGCCAACTGTAATTTCAGTCATTAGCAGTTAAGTCCCAAATTACCTGTCCAGCGTGTAACACCTTGCTTTCTCCGTGCTCAGTTTTATAAGATTCTCGTTTAATGGAAAATAACTTCTAGTATTTATAAAATAATAAACTGATGAATAACAAAATTATAATTAAATAAATAAAATATTATAATAAGATAAATAGCAATTTACTTATTAATTTTATATTATGTAGATTAGCTTTGGTCGATTTTTCTTGTTATTTTAGGGTTGTACTGTATTCGCATCTATGTATTTGAATTTTCTTTACAACGATTAATTGAATAAAAAAATGAGTAGTAAGTTTAAGGATTTCCTTGATTCTTTAGCCGTCTGCCTCTTAGAAAATCCAGATCACACGACAACATCCCTTCTAATGGAGTTTCTCCGTTAGCTAGCCGAGAACCAGATAATTATAACCTGTTTACAAATTAAATTTCATTTAATGACTTTCGAAATTGAATGTAAGTTTTATAATTCTTGAAGTAATTTCTGCCATCGAAGACTTCTCTATGCCAACAATGACGACTGGAAGATCTTTGCGAGGGTGACAACGTAGCCATCCTCCGGCGCACCGGAGACAAATTTCACTTTTTCTGCTTGGTGAAGCGGTAAAGAAGCAGGTTACCGGTAGTCATTTCCTGCCCGAGGTAGGCTCTTTCATCACTTTTTCCACTAAAACGCTTCAAAGAGATACCTATCTTAACCAATGGGGCTCAGGCCAAATCTTCGGGACTAACAGGACGCTCGAAGATAGGAAACGGTCTAAGAATTCTACTGTGGAGCATATCCACCACTAGGTTGGCTAACATATGCAGATATTTTATAATTCCTTTTTTTGTGTGTTTTTTTTTTACAATTTTTATTGCTAATTAGTATAATTTTTCAGTAATATTAGCTTCTTCATATTGCGTTGTTTAAGTAAGGCGCCCCTCACTTCTGAAAAGAAATTCATAATGCCATCTAGTGGCAAAGATATGCGGTAAGAAGCCTGGGCAGCCATCTTGGTCCCCTAAACAAAGGGGTTACCCACTTTCAAGCTCCGTATAATCCAACAAGTAAACTGTAATACCTTTATCAATCAATGTAATAAAACCATATTTACAACTAACCAACTAACATATATTGTAATCACTTTGCTCAAACTCTACAGCTAATTGTGTCAGAAAACTTTAATGAGAATAGAGATTATTTCATTTTAAAACCATTATATAAAGTTATTTAAATACAGTCCACTCATTATCAGCAAACTATCAGTAATTCCTTAATTTAAACCAGTTGGTAAGCTGTTAATATAATAATTAATTTGGGTAATATCCCCCAATTTTTACTCCGGGGAATACCTAAATTAAACATGCGTATTGTTCAATCCAATAATAAAAATAACTTCTTTATTAAGGGACCCATCCATTCAGAATAGTGGTTTCCAACCTATAAATATCTGCGGACCACTTGTCCGGAAATTGAACCATGTGCGGCTCACCACCATTCTCGACTTGGGCCAAATTCGGAAAAAATATTTAATAGTGAGTTACTTTTATTGTGCATTTGTCCATTAAAGCATTTCAATTGATACACAAACATCAGGTAACATAAATGATAAAACATAGAATAAATCGCCAAAAAATATGTGTTGCCACATCCCTCTCATGGCCCATCTAAATGCTCTTGCGGCCAACCCGTTGAGAACCATTGGTTTAGAATAACATTACAAGAATATTAGAAGGGCTTAAAAAGCTTCAATAATAATAAATCAAAATTGAGCAACTTTTAAGCATTAAAACATGAAAAAAACTCAGGATATTAATAAAATATTTTGAAAAAGATATTGTCATCAATTAAAGGAGTAAGTGGAGGTTATATTACAAATCGTAAATTTTAATAAAACGAGGTTCAATTGTTTTTTGTAGTAGTTTATGTTTTGAACTATACATAGACCCTGCTATTTCTTGGTATCGAAGTTATTAAGTGGATTTAGAGGTCAGAGTACACAAGTTGAATAGGCACCTACCCTCTTCATCCACCCTAAAGATTCAAAAAAATGTTAAGTAGCCTCTTCATCCACATACCCCTTCAATTTAAAGTATAATTATCGAGTAATTAAAGTAGTTTTTATATATTGTATAGTAAATAAATTTTAATTATATTAGAAACGAATCAATAAGTAGTTATCTAATTTAAAGGAGGGGGTGGGGGACTAATGCTAATTGAACGATGCCTGAAAGGGGGGATTGAATCTAAGGTTCGGCTGTATTTAATTTTTTTTTTTTTAGATTAACTTAAGAAGCTTTAGAAATTTTATGGCTTCCGTAATCTAATTGTTGCATTTAAAGAGGGTCGCTTTTGTTAATCGTATGTGCATGGATATCATGATACACAAAGTATTAACGCTTATAGAATATTTTGTTAAAAAAAAAAAAAATCCAAGAGTCCCAAGTGAAATTCCTAACAAGTTAGTTTTTGTACCATCACGAGTGCTATCAGGTTTAGTAGGTACCATAATGTTCCAAAGCGCCACTATAGGTCAGAGTAGGTAGTAGTACTAATTTCATAATAATTTACCCCAAACTTAATATTAATTAAACGGAGTCCACCACCCCACCAAAACACGCTATTAATTAATTCTTGACTGACTTTGAAAACTGAAGATCAAAGTTACGTCAGAGAAGTTAATCTGAGATGTCTGCCACAAACCTCAATCAGAAACTAATTCTGAAATAGTGTTTCATTAACGTACGGTAATAGTAGTTAGTAATGATGCTTTACTGAATCAAGTAAAACTTTAAAAAAAGAACAAAATGTATTTATTTTTAATTAGGTTCAAATTAGGTAACATTTTTAACAAATCGTAGAAAATGTTGAAGTTCGAACTTATAATACTGTAACACCTTCCCTAGACAGTTTGTTAAATCTAGAAACAAATGTAATGCAAGATGATAAAGTCTGGATTCTTCCATAATCCAGCTCTTAGTAATTTAAAGAATGTGCAAGTCCGATGACGCATAGTATCTCTAGTGATACCAGAATGAAACATTTTTGAATACAAATTGCTTTAGCAAACCTTGTCAAACATACCCCGGTTGGAAAAGTAGCCTCTGATAACAATGTAATAATATTTCTAATTATAATAATATGAGGACCCTTTTTATGGTTTGAAATGTTAGAACCTATTAGAACAATACGAACCTATTAGAACAATACGAACCTATTAGAACAATACGAACCTATTAGAACAATACGAACCTATTAGACCAATAATAATCTGGAGTAGTCTAGCATTCGGTAGAGTAGAAACAACTATCTTTATCAGTATATATTCCTCCTCTTAAGCATCCCTTCGAAACCCTAATCCATGGAGTCGACTTACTACTAACTGTTTTCAATAATATACTTTTGGAAATAATAATTTTTTATAATAATATTTTTCAGTGTTCACCAAAACATCTACATCCTAAAAATTATCAACATCTTGTTCACTGAACTCCTGCAGGTTTCATTGGTATTTATTTAGAGACTTAATTTTACTTGTTATTAATTTTTTTTAGTTTCTAATTATCACTAGTTATTATCACAAGTGCCTAGTTGTGCTATTTCTTCAGCATAGCAAAGGAAGGTTTATTATTGCCTATGGTAGAGCCACTACTGGTAAAACAAATTTCTAATGTCGCTGTAAATAATATTCTCTGATGCTAAATTAAACGAAAGTGAGGTAAAGGAATCATCCCATTTTCAAAATAACAATTACCGATTGGTACAAAATATGTGTTTCAGATATCTAAAGCTGTGAGAGATTAATTTTCATTTCTTTGGCATTTACTTTGCGCTCTCACATTCTCTCTAATAATGTTCAATGAATGATTTTTTAAGTGTCACTAGTTGATCATTGATTTCCATCTAGTCTCCAATAGTTTTGATTCTTGAACAATCGATTCTTGTTTCTTTTATGTGAGTACGTATTACGTATAGGATCATTCCATTACACTATCGTCATTATAATGCGGTATTGGTTCAGATAGTATCCACAACAAAAGAAGTTAATTGGAATTATAGATTTTTTTATCTAGATAATTTTATTTTCAGCTTTTCAGCTATAAAATAAATAAAATCGGCAAATGCAGTGAATTATATGTACATGATATAAGGGATACAGTGCCCTGTACTGCATCCTTCTGACGTTGAAATAAATTATATTTTCAGATTAGTAGGTTCCTCAATCAACAACTTTCCAGCCTTCGCCGAGTTATGTCAGAAAGGAATTGTCGTCATCTGTTTTTCCACGTTAGTAATTGTGAAATAGTTTGTAAGTTACACGAATGTACTGTTGTTTTTTTTCAGTCAGAATGCTAAGTTCGGAGTGAAGGGTTTCGTTTGAAACTTAAGTAGCGAGTTTGGTTTCAATCATAAAATTTGTGATTAAATGATATGTATTTTTTAAATGTGCTTTTTTATCATTTCCATAAATTTGACAAATGTAAGTCCAAATATGTTTTAGTAAATAATTGTATTCGTTAAGTTTCTGTCTGAGGTTTAATTTAAAACGGCTATGTAGTGTAGAAAATAAAAGTCA
Organism: Halyomorpha halys; assembly: GCF_000696795.3. NCBI lineage: Eukaryota > Metazoa > Arthropoda > Insecta > Hemiptera > Pentatomidae > Halyomorpha > Halyomorpha halys. The sequence continues at coordinate 43,327 of NW_027113520.1, forward strand.
ATGTCAACCTTTTGTAATACATCAGTCCCAAGTAAGCTGTTTGCGGTAGCAAGAGGTTGTCTACGAAAACTGGAGGACGGGTTTATTACCGTAAAGTAAATATTACAAGTTGTGATTCATGGTTACATTTTAATTTTCAATATGTACACCTATTGAAATAGGGTCCTGGACCCTGTTTCATAATGAAAAGTAATAGTATTAGTTCATAGTACAAGTGTAGAAACTAGTGTGGTAATAATACTAATACTTATTTTTTTCATGATAGGAATGAATATTAACGATATTGCAGGAATTAAAAAATACTAAAGTACAAGTTATTATTGTAGAAGTCTGTGTAATTGAATTAAGATAAATCTACAAGACTAATAGTATTAGTTTGTACTTTATTATGAAACAGGGCTCAGGTTTTATGTTGTCCAGTTCATGTTGTAATATTATTGTAGCATTTAAAGTGTCTGTGTTTCTTGTGACAACAGCTATGTCACGTTTTTCGTCCGTAAGTAACGTGTATATGAAATTGCAGAAGTGGGATCAGAATAGAACCTTGAGAGTCTACTACAGAAATTCGTTTGATTGACGAGTTCCCTGAGCTTTTTCGGACAAAAAAGAAACGGTCATGCAGAAATGATTGTATGACTAAATAAAAAGTGCTTAGAATAATTAGTGTTAGTTTATAAAAAAGGATTTGTTGCCATAAAAAATCAATACGTGCAATTTGATATGTGATATCCAAATTAATGGTCAGTTAGTATGTTAAGAGATATTCATAAAATATTTGTTTTAAATATATTAGTTTACTTATACATACAAACTTTTTTCAGATTTTTATGAAAGCCATAATCTCAATTTCTTATACAGGCAGATTAATAAAACACCCCCACTGAGGATGAGAAAAATCGTTGATGTCATTACTGAATGCACATATGAGATTGAGGATATGAGGACATAAGGCAGCATATCGTATTCAGCGGCTGAAGTAATTTGGGGGCTGGGATCTTAGAGGAAAGGCCATGAATGGCGTAGGGGTACCCTTTTGATTAAGATCTCCCTAATATGTTCCTGATACCCCTTCCTCTTCTATTCACAATCGGATCCGAGGTTTATATAGACCTTCATCACTGAGGCATGCGCTGAGGATTTGCGAAAAAAAATGGTTGACTACCAGCTCAAGAGAAACCTTTTAAGTAGCCTGATTAAGAGAGTTTTATCTTAAATGAAAAAGCCTATTTCTGGAATAAGGAATCTTTTAACATTTAAATTTATTTTTTTATATATATTAAAACCTGCCACAGTCTAGAGGAATAGGTAATAGTGATGTTGATGATTATCGTTCCAAAATCATAATATATATTTAATAAAACCATTAAATAAATTCAAGATAAATACATAATTAGAGAAGAATAATATATATTTATAAAACTATAAATTTCCAACTAAATGTAATAATAAAATTTAAAATAAAACTAATCATACGAATTATCTAAAATGTTTATTTGTTCAGCATGAGAAGCCACAAATCTGATTTATTCCTCACGAGGGAGGAGTAGAAAAGGGCTCTTTTTTCTACTAATCCCACCGCGGAACTGATACTGAGCCAGTGGAGGCTGAGCAAGATCGCTAAAGCCACAAACACTCTGTACTGACCATAGAACTCCAGCTGTCGAATTCATCTTACAATAAGTCTCATAGCCTTAGTTTTTTTTTTAGGTGGATTGTAGCTATGAATAGATTTACGGCAGGGTTTTTTCGAAATAAGAATATGCCCTTCAATAAGGCTGGGTGTGCCCAAGAGCTCCTAAACCTATCGAATTGACTTACGGCAGCAGTGCCAGAATAAATAATTATCTGCTACAGCCAGATTCAAACCCAGGCACGGGACTTACTCAGCGCCTTACTCTCAGAGTTACTCTGTTCCCTTTGTGTGTCATATGCATGCCAAAATGTAATATACGATGTATTTTTTAATGTGTGTTTTAAATGTGCAAAAACAACAATAAATAATAACTAAAATGGTCAAGATACAATCCCTTTTGATTTCATAATCAAATTAAGTCATGCCAGTAACACGACTTTGACTATACACTGCTTTTTTCTTTGATATCAAAAATGTAACTTCAATTTAAATGACTGATATCACTTCAAGCGTGATAAAAAAAGCCTCGCTTCCTTGAAATACAAGACCTGAGAGTCAAATTTATTTTATGAGGCATTCTCGAAAAAATTTAGAAATCGAACCTACAATATTCCGAACAAGGAACAATGACTTCTTAAACCCAATGCGCTCAGAGATTATGACTCTATCATGATTAGAGGATTCGAACAACAATCGATAAAATCCTGAGTTTATTACAATATTATATATTAATTTTATGTTTGAGAGTTGGTAACTCAAATTTCCTTAAATTCAGTAGTATTATAACTAACTGCAACCTCAAATTCTTAACTCTCAAATTAAATTATTAGTGCAATCCTAAAAAAGATAAATAAATAAAATATTAAAAATGTTAGAATGAATGTTAGTATAATTTTTTGATTTATAAAAATGTATACATATAAATAAAAATATGTTTTGAATTTTATTAGTTTAGAGTTTTTAATTATGTTAGTTTAAAAATAAAAAATATAAAATAATTAATTAAATGAGAACTAGCAATAGATAAAATACATTGAACACTGTACTTGGTTGATACCAAGGTTTGTTTTGTGAAGGTTTACACTATACCTGTCTATTGTGTACGTGAAAAAATTGTTTAAAAAAACAATATTGTTGTAATAGGAATATAAATATTTTTATGTAGACAATTATTAAAAGAAACTTCGAGATATTAATTGATAAATATGTTTATTTTTGTTATTGTAAAGTATTTTAGTAGAAATATAGTTTTGAGTGAATTGCAGCTAGTATCAATATTTTCGTGTCTCCTGAATAATGGCATGAGGGCCGCGACGTTGGAGGAGAATAAACAAAGTTGAGAGATAAATATCGAAAGATAAAATCATATTAACAAGGAGCTATTGGTAAACCTAAAATTTATAAACTGGATAGCAAAACATCTCCTAATAATTTTATCGATCCGGAGCAGGGCTAATATAATTGGAAAGCCCTAATAAGGAGAGGAACGGTTGTTAGACAGTAACTTATCTCGCTACCGTTGACGGTAACTAATGAGTCGGTAGAGGAGGGTAAGGAAAAACCGAAGGGGGAGATTAATTACAGGTAGGTATTAGGGGGGGGTTGAAGATGGCGACGGCTGGACCGAAGTGTCTGGGCTCCGGACCCCCCCTCCACTCCCAGGCAGCTCTACAATTCACTAATTAATTGCTACTATCTAGTCCTCCTTGTCGTCGCTATCTCTTTCAATTAAGATCTAGTCCACTGGAATTTAAGCAGGAATTTGTAAACAATTGAAAAAAAAAATATTGTGATTAAGTTGCATCATTAGAACATAATATTATAGCTGAAACGGGATATCTCAGTAAGTATTAAGTTAGTCTATCTTCTGAGCCAGGGTTAGAGTAAGGGTGTGGCAGATAATTATGTAATCTCTTAAACCAGCCCTGGATCACACTCCTGAGGCATACCCAACCTCTATTAAGACGGTAACTTTAGTTCGGGGAAATCTAGTGGTTGAGAGTGATCCTAACCAAATAATCTTAGTTATACGGTTTAACAGTTAATATATAAATATAAATAACGTTTAATTATTGTGATTGAGAATAAACATTAGAGTTTCATTTTATTTTTATTTTCAAATCCTCTTTATTTATATATAATTACAATTACAAATATATGATAATACATAGTATATATACATATTACATACTGACTTTGTTTGCCGTATGGCAGTATAAGCTAAGTTACAGGGTCCGCTGAAGGCGGTTTCACATTGGCAACATACTAGTTGGGGGTCCACACAGAATGGAGAGGGACCATTCCGGCTGGTGGTGGTGGTGGTATGATGACTTCAAGCTGCAGAGCCCGAAGTCCTTCCCTCGGCGAGGACGTCTACTAAGGGGACATTGCTTTGCCACCTCCCAGGTCTTGGTGGAGGGGCGATATCTCTGAAGAGCGGGTTGGCACAGCCCTTAAGCCCATCAAAAAATTTGATGTGCCTTCGGCCTATATACTCCGGGACTGAGGGTAGCTGGAGTTCCTGGTATTAGAGTCTCAACCATTCTATTCGGCATTCCTGATTGTAGTGTTAATCGTATTGACTGAGTTCTATCGTATTTATATCACCAGTATTTTCCTAACCCAATTGTAAACGAAGGACATAACCATTATTAAAAATTGTAAATGTCTCCATTAATTGAGTATATAAGTTTTAAAATCTGATATACTATATGAAGCCATTTGTAAAATTTCAGGTCACAATTTTATGCAGCAAAGCAGGTTATTTTGTTATAGATTGTTTCTAATATAATTTTGTTTCGGTGGACTGCTTTCGACAATTTGTATGAGGAGGCTGAGTCTGAAGTGGAAAGGTTGTAAGTAATGAAAGGATACAAGAGAGAGAAAGAAACTCATAAAAAAGCCGGAATCCAAACTTCTTAATACCAACATAGTGAACAAATAATAAAAGTTTTACAAACTTTGCGGATCATAGTTTTTTTCTAAAGGCACGACTTTGGAATTTAGATGTTTGATCGGCAGACTAGAGGATAATGTGAACTACACAAAGAATATTTTAGAGACATAATAATACAAAAGAGTTTGTTCTATGTACATGGTTTTTAATTATTTATCTATTAAATTAATAATATTAGTTCTGTTTTAAGTTAGATATTTTTTCAGAAGAGGGGGCTTCAAAAGTAGAATCATCGATTTCAATAAAATATGTTTTGGTGCTATTAGGGCGAAAAATATTATACACGTGTCCGAGGGTCCTTGCTAATGCGCTCTAGTTTTTTTAATATATTTTTAGAAATTGTTTATGTTATTGCATACAACCTTTGTTCTCCACGTATTATGATTATCATATACCAATATATTTATTTTATTGTATAGAATAAGAAAAAAATATTATTGATCGTATTAAATCAGGATAAGTATATACAAATTTAAAAAAAAAAAGTTGCTTCCTGTATAGTAAACAAAAAAAGTGTTACTAGAAAAACAAAGTTAGAAACGGTTTTAATGTCATTTGAAACCCTTAAATACGAATTTTCATATAAATTAAAAAAAAAAAAACTTGTTTTGTGGAAGATATTTTTTTCTGCCGATGTCCGAAGTTGACGAAATTAATTCATAACTCCTTACAATGTTATCCAAATCCAACGTAAATATATCATTAAAAAGCTGAATATCTACTATTCGAAGCCATACCAATACCTTTTAGATTTAATGCCTTTATGTGGAGGAAAAATAAGTTTCAAATAATAAAAAAAATTTTAAACGTTTTATTTTATACATCCGCTTCTAATTCAACTATCAAGTTCCAATTTGTATCATTTCGTGGAGTTTAGAGAGTCTAGCCCCTTTCAAGTTTTCAGTAGATTAGTGGTGGGGTCCTGAAGTTATTGCAATTTTTGAAAGGAAATCAAAGCCTTAAATAAAAACAATTAAAATTAGGCCAACATTTTGAGTGAAATATTCTTATTTTTTATCGAAGGGTTTCTTGGGAAGTAAAAAACGAATATTAACTGCAGTTCACCATGAGCAATTACTTTTCCACTTTGTTTATTTTGTTGGTCTAAATTATTTTTAGACAATAACTAAATAATAAGATAAAAAACAGCACAGTTATAATTACCATGTCATTGATGAAATTGATTCGTTTTTCGATGGAGATTAACACACATTAAGTGTGAGTGTCAGTTCTACTATTAGCCGCAAGATCTGGAATTCTTATTGCTTTTGTTTCCCACTTCCTGCATCATTATAGCCATCGTAGTATTGTAACACTAGAGAATCATAGTGAATCAGTACCTTAAAATATTAACATACCGTTTTATAAATAGTTACAATACCTTCTCTATATTCACAATGCTATGACCCTACTCTCCTTCAAAGGAAAAGTGGAGCTAAAAGAGCCACGCCCACGAAAGGAACGATCGCCTTTGTAATCAAAACTGAAACAGAAGTGATTGGCTTGTACTCTTTCCCTGCTTCTCTTCCACGCTCCTGAAAGGCACATAAGACCAACCTTTTTGGTTTCACTTTTCCAGCCAGTTTCGCCCCTCCATTACACTCCTTTTTGCAAACATATTCGCTAAAGTACATTGAGGTCACGTCCGAAGACATTCCAACTGCATTACAACAAACACAAGGTAATTTATTTATTTTAACCAAGTTAGTCAATTTTGTTTACCAGAAAGTTATATTTTTTTAACTTGGAAACGTTTTGAGATGGATATTAACTATATAAACAGTTTATATAATTTCTAATATAACCTTTCAAAAACATTACGTATATTGGATATCACTTGCTGCCATAAATTAAAAATTGCCTTTACCAAAATTAGACATTTTGCTCATACTTTTTATAGCTTTGAAATTGATACATCTGTGAGCTTAATATGATAGGGCATCTTTGACGATTTAAACTCAAGTCAATCTTAACCCAAACCATGGTTTCCATCAAAAGAAGCTGAACAAGAAACTGTAGTGGGGAGCAATGTTTTTATCACTCCCGTCGGCTAATGGGGTTCAGTCATTAGTCATTTAATCACATTTCCGACCTCCCTGTTTTTGTTTTTGGACTTCGTAAACATTGGTCCGTATAACGAATGTACTTCCTCCAGTGTCGGCCAGATTTAACTATAATTATATTAAATTGTATTCCTTAAAATCTATAATGTTTTTGAATTTAGAAATTTTAAATTTTCAAAAATATTAATTAATGCAAACTTAGAAGTCCTACAAAATAATTGTCATTCCTAATATTTCAGTAGAAACATTAAAATTGTTTACGTAATGTTTCATATACGACAAAGTTTTTAAAATTTGACTAGGAAATTATCTCATTTCTTTTTTGCCAAATCCATTTCAGTGCATACTTATGACAAAAATAACTTTTTCAGGACGATAATAGACAAAATAAGCTTTGACAATCATTTTGTCAGATTCTGTATACCATTCTGATGACCTCTGTATTTTTTTCCTTATCATTTACAGTATTCGTAAAATTAAGGTTTTAGTTTATTTAACTGGTTAGTATATTGTACTAGGTTATCACGTTTTAACTAATTTTGCTTACCTATACGAAAAATTAATTTCTTGGTCTCAAATGTAATTCACAAATCATCCATTCTTTCCCGCAATGTTCACTGTCTTCAGATTTATATACGACGGGCCACCAAACAGATCTTTCATTTTCAAAACAACCTTAAAATCCCGACTATTCCTTGACTTCCTATAGATTGAGACATAAAATAAACAATGTTCTGTTTTTTCAAGCAAGATAGACTTGTAAAATAAATACAATATTTTATATATACTTGTTTTGTTTTACACATTTAACTGAATTCTTATTTTATCACTTTATTGTATTGTTAATGGATGTTCTTATTATTCATATAAAATTTGAAAATGCAGACGTTAACATATATTTTTTTGTCAATTATTTACTTTTAAATTTATTATTATTAGAAGTTTTTTATATAAGATGACTTAATTTTTTTTCTTACTTCATGGCCCTAAAGAGTAATTTTTATTTCATGCGTTATTATTCGGAAAAGACTTGTCTGAGAATGAATAACTTTTTTTTCATTATTATTATAAAATCATGTTCTCAAAAGATAAATCATTCACATTGAAATAAAGGTAATTAATTATATATCCAATAAAAATATACCGAAAATAATTTTCAGGAGATGCTATATTAAAATAAGCCATGTATAAACAAATTGCAAGTCAGTGCTTTTCACGTGAAAATGTGTTTGGCAGACTTTTCTTGCTTTTTATTAGAACTACTAAAAATTAATTCAGAATAATAATTTATTAGTTTAATATAATAATGATAGTAATAAATCTGTATATAGTTTATACAAGTAGTGGACTTAGTGTTTTTTACGTCTAAGGTACAGAAATTACACTTTTTTAAATATTTTATCCGAATCTGATTGACTGCGCGTTGTTTTTAAGGGAAAATAAAATAAAAACAAATTTCCTTATTATTAAATGGAGTAGACAATATCATAGGAAAAAGAATTTCCATAACTCGAATTGTACAGCCAACTCCAATAGAAGTGCCTTTGATGGAGAAAAGGGCTGTTTGAACTACTCAGTCTGTCAGCTATTAGACCTCATCTAACGGAAATTAAGTTATCAAGGGAGGGGAGTAAGGTAGGGAAGGGTAGGATAATCGACATAAAGAAGGCTTTGGTCTAAGGGGTAGGTGAAAATTAGAATTAAACAATGAACGCCAAGAATATCCGAAATAAAACTTATTCATATTAAATTAATTAACATGAAATGTAATAATTAATTTTCAATGATAAAATAATAAAAGTAATAAAAAACAGCTCATAATGTCAAAAATACCAATAACAGTGTTTTAGAGCTTCCTCAACATGTGTGTGGGGTACGAAATTACCTTTATATTTCAAGGTCAATGATTCGTTATTTCAGAATTAAATCTACAGGATTAAATAATTTGAAATATTTGAGTGTGCAGGCAAATAGTTTTGAGCATGCGGTAGCATAAATAATTAATGGAAGTTAATAAAAATTGTTTCTAGACAATGATTACATTAAATTCCTGCTATCCTACCGGTTTGGACCAAAAGGGACTAGCTATGTTCATAATGTAGGTTTTCCAAAGAAAATACCTTTATGTGTGAGGCAGTGAAAGTAGAGGATATATTTAGGTAAAAGTTTCACTTGGTCATTTTTACAATAATGCCTACTTTTCTTTAACTTTGAACGAAAACCGACGCTTGTTTATCGATTTATTTAAGTTTTTTGGGGCTTCCCAACATCTTAAGGTTCACATGTACGTTTCTGGTGATGTCGAGAGTGAAAATGCAATCGTATATCGATTTATTTTTTAACTATTGGTAGTCCAACATGAAAGTATGTTTTCGAATGTTCAAAATATAGAAATTCTGTCGATTTTCAGACCAAGTGCTTGCTCAAAACTATATTACAATTCATTAGGCCTTCCGAAATCCAAAGGAGATTATGGTTGTTCACTTAATACCTAAATCCCCGTTTTTACCAAGCCTTAAGTCATAAGTTCTTGATGAGCTCATAACTATCGAAATATCGAATATTATTCATGGAATTAAAATTTATGCTTTATAAAAGGTACTTTTAACTAGAGTTAGGAGTTTTATTAAGGGATACCAATCGATTGAATTGTTGGATAGGGGATGTGGAATGTAACACACTTAAGAATATTTATTTTATAAATTAAAATTTACTTAAAATACAAATATTTTGACCATTTACTATTTTATAATGATAGGTAGGCTTAGTAATAAAAAACTAAATTGAAACTGATTATTATTGATTGGAACTGATCACATAATATTTTGAGTCATATAAAAACTAATTAAGTTAAAAGAAAGTAGTTTAATAGTTCTCCCAAGAATTAAAACGAACATTCTATAATAATGATTACATTGGAATTTTATAAATTCTACATACATTCAACATAAATATAGAGAATCACAAATGGAAACGGGAATTTCGAATTTAGTGATTTTAACAGGAAGGCAACAGTGGGAGAAAGTTAGGCAGTAATTTGAGGACTGCACGGTCGGTAAGTGAATGAGGTTGCCGTGTGTTTCGTCGTAGATAAGCACTTCTCAGTTAAAGCCGCCCGGGAACAGAAGGCTTATAAAGGGTACACATATTTATCTAATACGTGTTAAAATACAAAGTTTTCTTTTCCATATATAAGGGATTTCAATAAATATTTATTTTTTTTCGATATGAAAAAAATCAGCTTATGTATTTTTTTCTTTTAAAATAATTATGGTAAAACGAAAAAGGCAATAATAATATATTTAATACATTTTATGATAAACGAAATACAAAAAAAAAGAAATAAAAATAAACATTAGAAAAAGCTAAAAACCTTTTTTTATTCGGTTCAATCAAGATCATAATTTTTTTTTTCCATATTTTAAGCGATAGTTTATTTTATGCGATTTTTATATTTTATTTTTTCTCCTATAGTTATTAAACAAATTATTTAATATTTACTATTCTTTTATTTTTTTATTACTGCTAATGATGAGAACTGGTTTGTTATGTTTATATTACTGAACAGATATGTACTGATGTTTTGTCATATTAGAGTCAATATATAAGACAAGTGTCTTATTAGCAAAACTTTTGTGACCATGCAATATTGAATTGAAACAATTTCATGAATCAACACTGCTAGAGTATTATGGCACAGTTGATTCCAAGATAGATTGGCATTTGAGTAATAATAGAACTAAGCTGTGTCTATGATTCGAACTATCTGCACCAATTATATGTTTTACTAACGATAATTTGGAAAATGATCTTAATAAGTTATACACCTGAACTAAATTTAATAATTTCATTTTTAAAATCACCCTGAAATGTTTATAGTAACCAGTAGGTAGAATGAGGGAAAAGGAGAAATCCAAATTTATAACAAAAAAAATAAATAGTTTTCTTTTTTTTGTAATCTTACTGGTCCATTATAAACTCCTTAGCCACCCAAACCCACTAGTTGCTAACCTTGCTTCCTCTTCCATTTCTCTGAGATGCCTGAAAAGAAGATGGCCTCCAAATCTTGTAATTTAGAGATGCTATTAGAATGTTATCAATAAGTAGTTTCTCTATATATCTGTATCAAATTATTTTAACCTAACAACACAATTACTAGATGTATTTTTATGTAAATTTAAATATTTTTTAATTTACGGAATTTTATTACTTTTCAAACATAAGCTCTAACAAATATTTTAAAGATAAGATAATATGTGAACTTTTTGTTTTTTGAAGAACTGATTAAATCCATTTAATGTAAATTTAACTAAACAAATTGCTACTTTATGCAATTTTTAACGCCCTTGTGAAATGGGCTTTTTAACATGAACTATACTAGACATCTTTTGAAATATTTTTGTGTAGTTTATGTATTAGACTATACTACATTTACTTCAAATTTGATGGGGACTTATTTAATTTACTTCCAACGCCTATTTAAATGTTGGATAAAGAAATATAATTATATAAATCATGTCGAACCTATTCAACGGAGGAACAAACGCATTTAAATTCATCTATCGTTTTAATTACATTTTTTTGGCAGTTTTGTTTCTATTATGGACCTTCCCTATTGAGACGAACATCTAATATCAACTTTCCATAAAAAATAAAACAGGGTGATCTGTATAATAAATTATGTAGATTGGTTTGGCGTTCTATACTGAGGGGTGTAGTGGTTGTATACCAGAATTTTACGACACGCGGTCTCAATTCCCGTTACCCCCGAGGGATTTCCTCTAAAGGGGCTGAGGCTGGAAAGGGTTCCACTCAGCTCTGAGAGGATAACTGAGTAGCAGTCTGAATAAATAAACAGTAGTCCTGAGTATACAGTGTATCTACAACCCGGCAGGCATCTTAATATTAACCTATTAGGGCGATTAAGACACTAATTAGAAAATCCTTAACAAGTGTGAAGTTGAAATTTATAGTAGTGTTTGTAGTTTATGAATATTTCACAACTGAGTTTATTTTTAAAGGTTACATTAATTAATTATGATACAAATGAAAAAAAACACACAACTTATTAAGGTGGCCTTTTTTTTTTGTTTTCAAAAGTTAGCTTCGCAATTTTTTTAACTTAGTATAAAAAAATTTCTTACAAAGACAAATTTTGATGGTTTGGTATGAGTTCCTACTTGGATTTTTCCCCTGCTGCTTACATTGGCCAAAAAATGCAATAAAAACTCCTTTCACTGCATATTTGCAATTTAAGGAAGCATTCATGACATCATTTTAAGATTTAATTTAGTAATAGATATAACTAGTTATTGTTATATCTATAAATGCAGGGATAGGGTTCACCTTCTTTTGTTATCCAGCTTACACTGAACCTAAACTTAAAACACAATAATCTACTAACTTTTAGTATTTTTGAGGTTATCCTGAAGGTTAAAGTTGACCGCAGGATGTTAGATGTTTCATACATAAAAAAAATAAACAAATAATGAAATAAATGACCGGTCTTTAAGTTCAGAAATCCATTATTTTAGACCATTGAAAATCCTCTTTGAGCATGGAAGATTTTATCTTTTCATTGATTTTTCTTTTACGACTTTTCGTAATACAGTATTTTAAAATGATTTTAAGCGATTTTCTGTAAATTTGGCAAGATAGGAGAACAGTAATAAGCCATGGTTGTAACATGGCATTTATAAATTGACAACTGTATGCGCAATGATTAGTTGCTAGCTAATTGCAAATTATTCAGTCTATATGCTTTCAGTCTCGTTGATATTTCATATTGTAGTGTGCTAAAAAAATCTCAAATGTCTATCAAAGGTTACATGCCCGGATAATTTGTATTCAGTATTATTTATTTTAAAGTGTAATGGTAATGGATCTTTTTCCTAAAATAATTTTTATTAACTCCAAATTACCTTTACACATATTTTTTTATGAATAGTAAATTACATGTATATGTACACATATATGAATTTTTTTAAGTAATGAAAACCGTAAAAATAATCAAGAAACAAATTATTTCTGCAGTAATAATAAAAAATTAAGTTTAGAAGACGGGCTAGTGACTAAATCGATTCCAACTCTACAATCCACTTAAAATGCAGGTCTAGGTAGCGTGTTCCGCAAATATCACGCCCTCTTATAACGTCACTCCTATATTCCCTACCTTCAGGTATGAGAGAAAATTTTATATTTTCCACATTTCAAATATGTATAATACAAATAAATAGTAAGTAATTTCTCCCTAATTTATACAAGAGTTATCTATAATATTTATAAACAATTTTTGCATATTTTACAAATAAAGTGAAAACAATTAACGTTTTGTATGATTCCCATAGACTATTTTTTTTTTACTTCTTTTTGCCTTGTAGAAAAAAATAGGAATGTCGATATCGAAAGTCATATACGTCTTGAATTGGCTAACTTGATATTGGTTCTAATCTTTATTGTGTGCCTACTGTGCCTCTTCGTTCACCCGTCAAATTTGAAGCTTGCAATAGTGCTTCCGCCCCAAAGGACATAATATGCATTATTAGGTACGTTGAACAATTAGTATATTTTTTTCAAATCAAATTCCAGTTTCACGAGGATAATTTCCAAACCTTTGGGGCCTAGAGGAAACGTACACTCTTATAATACTAGCTTTAATAATAGGAGTTAATTAAGTATGAACAACAGAGGTAGGTTGGTACAGTTCAAACCTATTAAATCATTAAGAAAGGAGCATAGATACTATTTTCGGTTGAAAATAAAAACGCAGATGTGTGTATATATATAATATTATTAATAAAATCAAAATATAAGGTAATTTAATTATTTGATTACATAAAATAAATAATAATTTGTAAAATTTAAGGCAAAATTATCTCAACAATTTTGATTTATAACCAAAATATGCAACGTTTCAGTTAGAACACCATCATCCTCAGGAACAAAAACTCCAAATGCGCGCTCAAGGCCATGCTCATAGACTCAAACTACCAAGTTAGAGTAGATTATGAGAAAGGATTTCAAATGGTTTTGATCACATGCGCTTGCAACAGCGCATTATTATTAATACATGTATATACAGCATGCTAATGAATCTCTATGGTAGATGTATTTAAAAAATTAAAAAAGTCATATATAAGTCTACTAGACTAACGAGCATGCTATGCATCTAATAATAATGTATTTTGATAGCACATTAACACATGTACATGTATTTCTATTCTCTCAATTCAAAATAAATTATCATCAGCTAATATCAAAAACAATTTATATTTTTCCATCTCTACTAATAATATATATGTTTTTATAAACAAAATAATAGTTACATACGAGCACTATCTCGGATTGATCTGTTAATTAAAGGTTTCGTTAAATGTGAAATGTGATATGTATGGTTAATTATTTATTATGATTCAATTATTAAATATACTAGTGTTAAAAACTTTTTAAAGTTTAATTATAAAAATTTAATACAAACATTGTTTACTCAATTATTTACGAAGAGTAGCTCGTCTAAACACGAAGTAAAGATCTGAATGGAAGAGAATTAGAAGTCAGTGGGAGCTGATAGTTGACAAGAAAAGATGTGCTGTTTTAGAAGAAAATGGAGAAAGCAATAAGTCACTGGTGCAATTCGAGCTGTCCCAGTGGCAGTTTGTTGTATTGGTTCCTCTCACTGTCTAATTTTTCATTTATAAACCAAAAATACTGGCAGTTGACCTTTTACTTCTATTTATTTATTTAATGATCCACTGCTCTACTGCTATTATGTTCAGATGAAATTGTCTGAGGGATTTTCAAGTATGTCATTAACTAGGTTTCATTTTATTAATAATTATTAACATATCTTTTGGTTCTTAATAAATGCTCATTGACCTTAGTACTGTACTGAATTTGCACCTTTATTGAAAAAAGATCTAGGCAAAATACCAATGATTATTGCTAATTAAGTAATTCGTTAATTAATAATTTGTAATTGAGTTGAGATTTTAACAGCAACTTCAACCCAGATGGAGCTCAGTTGATGAGATTTACGGAAAAAAAATTGATTTTAAAAACTGAACACTGACAAAGATCAGCCAATACCATTGACGAAATAGTATTCTTTCGTTATTTAGGAAATTTACAAGAGTCTAAATTTTTTTTGTCAAACTCAAACTATCATTAACCCTTTTTTCTCAGAGTATGAATTAGTGTAATGGATTATTTAAAGTGATATTCCATTTAATTAATAGATATTACTCCCTCAATCAACTTCATTTCCTGATCCTGAAAAATTGTCAACAAATGCTAGAAGCTAACAAGTTTCAATTGACATAGTAAATGTTATAAAGAGATTAAGAGTATGCCAATATAAAATTTATTACTTCCAATTTGTACTTAACAGAGAAACTTTAATAATGGTGTACAAATCATTATTTGAATAGATATTAGGATATGAGATAGAATGTTATGGTCCCAGTGCTGACAGTAATTATCAGAACTTGCAACTCTACAAAATCGAACATTAAGAACAATAACGCACCGCAATAATAAAATAAAAAATATTAAAATCGTTGGTACTTTACCACCTAAACTATTTCATTGTAATAGAATTATCTTAAAATTTATATATAACAAAGTATTTTGAAAAAAAAAATATCTAACAAATGTTGGATAAAAAATTAAATTTATCGAACCACCCTATAACAATAAATTTGGTAAACGTACATAAGACTATATGGCACCATTCAATCGCTTACAAGAAATTCTAATAAATAAATCAACCACAAAAAAACTAACAAAGAAATATTTAGCTGGGTACATCCTTACTTCTATGATTCCCAATAATTGATTTTTATTCACGAAATGACCATATATGCCTGTCTTTTTTCTTAACTCGGCATAATTTATTTGTTATATTACAGTTAGAATTAGCAATTTATGTGTGTGCTCAGGAATAGAAATTATTGGATCTTCGTTTTTATAATATTCTGTATCATCTTGTTGTTGTTGTCTGGGGCTTTAGGGCGTAAAATCCTGAGGGCATCAACGCCCATGTTTCGTGCTTTATAATTCTGTTTCATTTATATTTATAATTCTATTTCCCATTACGTATAACAGATTTTCTGGTTTAAATCTTCTTCAAAAGGCCATTCATTTTTAAGAAAACTAAGACCATTTCCACGTTCTTCTGGTCATCATTCAGAGCATCCGATACACTCGGTCCTACTCCCAATCTACTCGAGTTTGCAGAAATAAAAATGTCATTTCTCAAATATGTGACTGATCGTAAGTACACTGTTGCAGTATTGACATTTTGGCGGTGGCTGCTTACTGATCAGATATCTATGAGTTAAACTCGAATGACCTATTCTCAATCTGGCAATAGCTACCTCCTCCCTGCGATTGGAACGGTTTGATGTGGTCCATATTGGTGTATCATCTTGTTTTATTCTCATTATTATATTAATTTACTAATTATAAATTTGCAGTTCTATTATTGACTTCAAAATCCTTTCAGTTATTTTTATTATTATTGCTATTTTATAATTTTTTTTTAATAATTATCATTTTATTTTTATTTTTTATACTTTATTTTCATTTTATTAGTTG
Source organism: Halyomorpha halys (assembly GCF_000696795.3). NCBI lineage: Eukaryota > Metazoa > Arthropoda > Insecta > Hemiptera > Pentatomidae > Halyomorpha > Halyomorpha halys. The sequence goes on from NW_027113520.1 coordinate 59,573, forward strand.
TTAATTAAAATATCAATTGCATCACTTTAGATCAATTCATATTTCATCTGTCTACCTTAAAAATGGTATATCCTCCACTACGCCTTAATATCTAAACTGTAATATTTACATTTTACTTATGTTTATCATTTTTATGTGTTATTTTGGCACCGACCGATAGAGGTTGTCGTCTGGTCGGACCATAGTGGATGTCATTTTTTAAATGAATAAAATAAATAAAAAATAACGCGCAAGAGTCCCGCGCATGGTTTACCTAATCGAGCATTTAGCACACAATAAGCGAAAACGTGTTTTCAACACCCTGTAGCTTTAAACTTTCCTATAGCCTGAAGTTTAAAAGATTTTGATGAAACTTGAGCTTTCTCCTTAAAGCAGTTAAACGTTTCATATATGTTACACTCCCAGTAATAAGCAGTAAAACATATTATTATAGAAAATTAATTTTTATCGATATGCTTTTTGAGTCATACAAAAAGCATATCCATAAAATGAAAAATAATATAAAATATCCAGAAAGGGAATTAAAGTATCTAAAAGATAATGATCTGAAGCGGACAAGGATTTTCCCTTGGTATTATGTTTAATTATGTATACTTTTATGCCATAAATACTTTGATTTTTCCATAGGTTCAGTTGTACTTTTCTGAATAATTCGCAAAAAATATACATTTGCATACACATAAAACTTGCCCTAATATTCCACATATTCACAAATAGATGATTAAGGCGCTTATAAAAATAAACTCAAACAAAAAAAATCTTAAGCAACATTACCTATATTTTGTAACATGTTAGATTTATCATTAAATACAACGGAACTACAGCCAACAATTTTGATTTGATTTTGCAAAATCGTGTGAGAGAGTAAACCTTTCTTTTGTTTTTAAATAAGAAAAAAAAACCTTTGGAACTAAACCAATTTTGATATTGAGCCAGGAGTTGGAACTGGTTACAGCTACCATGGTAGTACCATGTCGTAATTCCCTGTTTGTCACTACCATTGATTGACGGCTGTGAATAAATATTTTAAATAATAAAAATAAGTCAGAGCTGTACGATGATTATTTTTTTTTATGTACATTATAAATATGATAGTTTAACGGTTGTCTGTAATATAATCAAATAAAAAAATTATATAGGATTCGCTGAAAATGAAAGAAATTGATAAATTCAAAATACTCCTCATTACATTGAATAAACTAAATAGATAAGCAGGAGTGATTTAATTTCAAGAAGATTGTCAAGCTACTTAGTCAAAAAATCACTATTCACTTATTTACTGGTTACGTACTTTGTTTTGATTTTTCTAGCGCTATTTTAATTAAAAACAATTTTATTGGAATAATAAAATCACAGAAACTCAAGAAAAATGAGTATTAAGGCTGTTTGTATTAACTCATACCACAAACAAGTATTGAATAAAAAGAAGAGTAAATAAATAATAATAATAAAATGGAAAAATTAATATAAAATAGAATGGACAGTGATAATGATAAAATAATATATGGAGATCTATAAATAAACATAAGTAGGTAAATGGGTTTAATATAACAAAATAAGTAAAAAAAAAAAGGAAGGCAAAGAAAATTAAGTTCACAAAACAAATCAGTTTGATTAGAATCATAATTATTTGGGAATTGGATTGCTCTGTTAAAAATTAATTAAACACGATAACAAAATGTCGAGTACAATTTCCATTTGCTTTTTAGTTTTTTTAAAACCAACGTAATTATGGTGCATTCACCAAGATGGTTTTAATATAAAAATAACACCACCAGTGAAATGCCATCATGTATCATGTATTCGTTTCCAATCCTTATTCAGAATATTCTAGAAGTGTTCTTCCAAAAACATCAGAGATTGGTGATTCCAAAAAAAAAAGTAAATGAATAAATTATAAATGCAATGATACCCAGAACGGCGGATAAGAGAAAAAAAAACAAGAAGGAACCTTAGAAAATATTTATTCTCAGCTGGAGTTGAAAATGAAAATGAAATAAAAACAAGAGGGGAGGACAAGATCGAGCTGAGCAAATCCAATTTTGGAAAGAAAAAACTCATGAACACCACCTCTACAGCTATAGGTAATCAGTACTCAGGAATAGGGTACAATCATTTTTTTTATTACTAATGAGAGCACTAATTAAACTGTTTAGGCTTAATATTAAATTTCTTATTTTTAGTAAATATCTTAATTTGTTTAATTTAAATAATCAGTTAAAATTTGCACATATAATTTTTAATAATCGTTTCTAATAATAGTAGAAATAAAATAAAATAATATGAAATGAAGAGGTGTGAACAAAATAAATTAATTAAATATTACTATACCAAAAAAATACTACAATATACAGAAAACGTCATTACGAAACGTACTTAGGTACTTATTTAAAACTTAAACAATAATTATCACTTAATAGCACGAAAACATTATAAGGATTTATAAAACAGTTAATTTGGCACCGCACACTTGGGATATTCGAAACCTATGTCTGGGGATAAATAAAGTAAAAAGGGTGTAATAACCTATATGTTGAACACCGTGAATAAAAATCTAATCTAAAAAAAATCTAATCTATACCTGGGGTCCCACAAGCGAATGCTTTGATACGTTTTTATTCCTTTTCTACGTATCCAACTGCATTAAGAATAATTGTAGAAATTTTTTTAAATTTATGATAGAGGTATTTTGGTATTCGGGATTATTTTCTAAATTAAATATAATATGTTTTTAATTGATATGCCATGCATTAATGTTGGATTTCTATTAAACATATTATTAGAAGTTTAAACAATACACTAATATATCAAAATTATTTTTTTGAAACAGTTATTACAACGAATAGCTGTCCAACCTAAAATGAAAATTTGAGCTATCAGTAGTAAGGTTATTCATTATTTCTGCTTAATATTTTTAATAGGTATTGACAACTGTTTAGAGTTATTCCGTATACATTTCAAATTCTGTTGGAAATGTGTTGGTAGAAGCATTCATTGAAGAGCCCTATGACAGATTATTGAGGACAAGTTGAGTGAAAATGCAAGGCAGCTCCCCCTTAAGTGCTCCACATACTCGGCGGACTGACAGCTGTCCCGAACACACAGGCTCTGCCCCCTAGCATGCCAATTCGTCTGGACGTCCGGCCCCCACCAAGTTTCTTACTTGAGGGTCGATATTTACAAGGATGTTTAAGCTAATGTTTATCATTGAATATTAAATAAGAAAAATTATAATGTAACACCATTATAGATAGACCAAAAAATATAATATATTAAATTTTTTCAGCTTATGCTGAAAAACAAGTTTTTCCCCCAAAATAAATCAAATGTTGCACTACTAACGTTGTAGGAAACTAATATTTCTATAAAAAAAAAAAAATTGAATAAGAAAGTTTTACCTCATTGTTTCCAATGATATACTTAATATATGTATTTTTTATAAAAAAAAATATATAGAAGAATAATAATACAATCAAGGGCAATAAATATTAACGTTCTATGTATTTATTTTCACCATACATACAGAGTAAATTAAACCAAAGCTTAAATTACAAATATGATAGCAATTAAAAAATCATTAATCGATATAATAACAAATACTGATGAAATGATAACGGATTAATTTATACAGAAAATAAAGAAAATCTAATTTACGTAAAAATAAAATAATTATATCTCACAACTATACAAGTTAATAGAGTTTTTCAAATGTTTCTAATTTGTATTTTTATATATTTAATGAAATAAATTATTGCGTAAGACTTTAATATACCGAATCTCACCTCAATTAAACTTTTTACAGTAAAACAAAAGACATCAACCGCTTGTAATCTAAAAATAAAATTGTCCTCATTCTACAATAAAATATATAAATGAATAATTTAACTACCGATCCCAATTGAAACTCAGGATCGCCCGTTAATTTCTTTGGTATTTTACTGTTTATTATTTTTTTTGTTTTCTCCCTAATAATGGTTTGGGGCTTTTACAAGATCCTTAGAAGGCGAGAAAAATAGAAACAATCACGTTATTTAAATCAATGGATTAAATTTTATGAGTTTTTGATGACGCTCTAAAATATTCTATCCTTGACTGTTCAAGAATGGGGCCCCCTGGTGATATTAAAATAAGGAATTATGAAGAGAAAATTTATATTATTCAGGAGTATTGCTACTGAATTATATAAACATTTTTTTATTATTTTTTTTAGAATCTTTCTCAGTTTTATTTTTAATTTTCTCGTCAATTCTATAATTTAGGTCGCTAATGTAAAGAGAGTAATTTTTGCTAAGCATTAAAAGTCTGATGCTCTACTGACTGGGCTATCTAGGCTCATTAATTAAATTAAATAATTAATTAATTAATCTCTAAGCATTAATTAAGGCAGGCTATCATATAATGTCATACTGGCAAAACAAGATGTTTTAGTTTGACAATCATATGTACATATATTTTCATTTGTATATATTTATTTGTTTCTTTGTTTTTTTTCTCTAGGAGGTCAGAAAAAAAAACTAAGCATTAATTAATAAATCGTTATTCCAATTAGATTATTAACAATAATGGGTAGGAAGTAATAAACAAAGGTTTTGTTCTTACATATCTTATCTCTTTCTAGATTTGCATATATACTGTTATGATAGGGTCAAAATGACAATGACCAATGTCAAATCAAACGGAGAAGATACTTAACTGATTAATAACTTAATAACTTATTTGTTTTTTGCTCAGGATTCGCTCCCAGGAGGTCTTAGGGGGGCAGGTCCGGTGGGGAAGGATTGCCTTTTCATTTTGTGTTATGATCTCCTCTTGTGAGATTGTGAAATGTCGTATATCGACCAGCCTACTGTTGTCGGTTTGAAAAGTCATATAAGTATTATGGAGTACTATGGAGAGCGGGAGTGGAGGGTTTCATGCCGTTTTTCAATTTCAAGCGCATCTTAAATATTGCTCGATTTAACTATCTTAAAGTTTCCTCCTCCCGTTTTAAGCTAATATTTCAAAAGTGGTATAGGAACATCGCTCTCCGGGGGTCTTAGCGGGGCGGATTAAAAACTTGATAAGATCTGAAACGTTCAGCACTTAAATTGCTTAAATATATAAAGTTTAAAAAATTAAACTACTAAGGTACAAACATAATAGTATACATAGTAGTGCTACATAAGAAATAGAGATTAATATTATGGAATATATCCAGGAAATAAATACCTAAGGGGTGTGTACGACGAGAATGGTTTGTCATATAATGATGACTAAATTACTAAAGAAGGGAAAGAGAAAAACTAGGGCACTTGGATATTTTTTCAATGTAGTACGTGAATATTATTATTGCTCAAAATGCTATGTAAGGGAAGGTTGGGTAGCCTCAGACGGCGGGTAGGCACGGACATTGAAATTATAAAGCAACCAAACACGTCAGATAAGTAAAACTTATGAAGGTTAATAATATTTTTAATTAACATGATAGAAAATGACTTTTTTTGTTTTAACTAAGTTCATTCTAAGTACTTATAAATACTTAGTTTATGTGTTCGTGGCGGCCCGACCTTTTCCTACCCAATGTTTTCAGTTGTTATTGTGATATATATATTTTTTTACTCAGGTATATTTAATTTTGCACATATATGGTGCCATATTGTGCACATATATGACGGACTCTCCAAATTGATATTTGCTATCAGTATAATTTTCAAATAACCGATATTATCTCATCCTTACGTAATGAGCAGGCTGCGTTATTCTATCTCTTTTAGGCTAATATACTTGCAGAGACATTGATGCACAGTTAGCTTCAAACAGTGACACAAATGGATGAGCAAAGGGATAGGAAGCGGTGCGGAAGGATATATCCGTTTTTGAACACCCCCTCTCCTCCCACCCCGGCTCCAACAGGATAAAAGCGCCACCGAACAATCTGTCACCGACGCGTACGGACCGGAAGAGAGACCCTAACAAATGAGTGACATATCGGGATCCAGCTCCGGCACAGTTGTCGGAACACAGGCTGTTCTGCCGCTGCATCTTTTTTAGAATACCATTTGGGTTCCTTATAAAATATATTGATAATAACAAGGTATTAATTATTCATTGGAATTAAGAATGAAATCATCATCGTTTAATCATCTATTGAGAGGATTCTTGCCTGATTATTATGTAGTGAAGACCGGGCCATTGTAGTCTTCCGTAGACCAGAGTTGGGCAGTTTATTCTTAATTTTTTCATCTTGGTTGATATTTGATAATTAAAAAGGAATCCTACTTAAATATAAACAGACATAAAAACAATCTTCATGGTAAATTTTTATTTATTTTTTATAATTCTGTAGTCTTCTCTCTTCTTCAATACTATTTTTATTGCATTCATCGCTGATTTTAATGGTAAATGACTCGACTAATTAACTTAGCACAAGATTGAATATTTCTATCCAGTCTTCTCCGAAATATACGAGCGATGTTGTATTGTAAATGGCTAGATGTAAGTAGTTTTACTAATAAAGATCTACGGATATAGAGTTTTTCAAAGAACTCGAGTTTTTCCTCTTGATTGCTGTCTGACATATGGATGAAGGATGATAATTGTACTGTCAATGCCCCTCCACTCTGCCTGGACGACGACCGAGTCCGATTGAGAAGCCAGTCTTTCCTAACTTCAGCCAGCTTGAGTTGGTCACGGCAGGACTGAATTCCGTACGTATTGTTGAAGATGCTCTCTAGGAAGTGTAAGATCTTCTTTTTGAACAATTTTACCTAGTGCCATAGATATCGTACTTTCCCACTGGCTGGAAGTCCGGGTATTCTAGTGTCGTTACTCAAGGCAGGGAAGAAAGGTAACTAAACTGAGCACTATCGTCCGACCATTCTCTTCTCACACATCAGCAAAAACTTTGAACGGCTAATCAGTCACCATCGGAGGCAGTAATGCAGTGAGGAGCAGAACATCCCATCGGAACAGGCAATATATCAAAAAGGACTCGCCTATGAACACCACCAGGTGTTCTATAGGCTTACATCATAGAGCAGATGCGGAAGAACAGAGGTACGACCTTCATTTCTCTGGACTGCAGCGAAGCTTATGATAGTGTATCTCAGCACATTTTACTTTTCCGACTGGACGAGTTCAGGTTTCCCGCCCATTCATGCCGATTAATAGCAAGCAAGCTATCTCAGTGAAAGATTATTCGTCAAATAACTCGACCCTAGTATCCATCATCTGCTGAGTACCTCAAGGCTCAGTACAGTATCCAATCTTGCTCATCACAGCCCCGATGGTCTCTATGCAGCAGCATTCGGAAGCAATGGTAACAGGCTATGCAGATGATATCAGAATATATGCCTCCAGTGCCAGACTTCGTTGGACTCTCATTCTAATCCTTAAAGCATTAGCCACTATTATAGATGCCCTAAAGAAGAACGGCATACAGGTGAACCTACCGAAGACCTTCTCCACCGTTATGTTGTTCCAGAAGGTAAAAAGCAGTCCCCCAAAGACCATATCGTTGAAAGACGAAGATAGAAACATCTCCGACTCCATCATCTACCTTGGTGTCACTCTGGGCAAGAAATTTACCTTCTCCAGTCATGTAAGAGAAAGGTTTAAACTCACTAAGCAGAACATTCATAGGATTTACCACCAGCTATCTCTTCGGCACAAGCTCCACATTTTCTGTGATTCTTCTGACGGAGCTCTATAGTGCACCTTTATTGCAGCACTTCTTTGAGACCACGCTCAACATATTTCAGAGTTTTCAGAACTCCATAATGCGGCGGATCGTCAGAGACACCACACTGCAGAGGTCTAGGAACAGAGCAACCTCGAAGAAATCCACCTTCCCTCTGCGCCGGAGTTCATAGGCACAATAACAACATCAAATTGTTTGATGTGCTGACGGCTTGAACCAACCAAGTCTTCCGACAGGTCGCCCTTCCACCAAGGCCTGGAAAGTGGCAACGGACCATCCTCATGGTAGATATCCTTACTGATTACGTGATGTCTAAAATCACATTTTTCACCAGCAGAGATGTTCCTCCCCGCTTATGTTTAAGTAGATGGCGAATAAACGCCATAAAAGCTCCTCCACACACTGCGAACCTAAACCACCAGTCTTAAATGCTCTTATAGCATTAAAAGACGATACCATTTTCACGTATATGTATTGTACTAAACAGTTTGTTAATAAAAAGTGGAGGTTGGTGTAAAAATATATATACTAAATATTAAAACTTAATTCAAATGATTATGAATATAAATGATAAATAAACCCGAACACTATTCTTTTTTCATTGCGGTATTGTTAATTCTTTGCAATACTGAATGAACTAAGCATCTATTACTTGATCATTAGTTCACTTTTTTAACTTCCCCACAACGGGCAGCGCCAAAGCTTTGTAAAATTAACTTCTGCTATTGAATTCTATAGGCTTGTTACAAAACCGAAAGTCACCTCACCCACTAAACGATCGCTGTCCTATATGAAACTGCATGGTTCCATAAAAGCCGCACAGAGCACACTCCATCAGCACTAAGCTCACGATACCGAGACTCTCGTGCGATAAAGCCCAAGCGCTTCACCCACTCGCACAACACCATATCCTTATGTGCCATTATACAAAGAAAGGCCGAAGGGTTGCTCCGCTATCGGCGTGCTTAAGATATTCTCCCCCGCTGCTTAGCCCCGGCTTCCGCTATTTATGACCCCCGACCCTATAACAATAAAGGGGGGAGGGTGTGGAGGCAACAGCACTCCTTTAAATATTTAACGGTCTGCAGCTGTTGCTCTTGAATATGAAGTATCTCTTTAATATTTTTTTTCTGGTTTCATGCCTCCTTTAGTTCCATTGAAGTACAGGTACCGGAATCTTCATCAGTTAAATCAAATGCACACTGGAATATCACTATATGCTGTTCTATTGTTGTAATATCTAAATATTTGACAAAGCTGCTGAATACAAATGAGGCACAGTTATGTCAGCAAGCAATAGATGAAATAGCTTTTTCTTTCAATCTGTACTTCATTTTTCTTCCTTTTCCTTTATCAGGAATATATTTAAAAGTTCTTTTTAAATTATGAAATTCAAACATTATTTTACGAAAATCAAGAGCTGACTACTGATCAAAAAACTCATCAACATTCATTCTTGACTTCGTACTGTGATAAACTATATAAAAAAAAAATTAAATCTGAGGAAATACAAAACCATTCATTTTTTTTTTGTTTTAAAGCGGTATATATAAATAATATTTTAACTACTCAGTTCTAAAACTTTTTACACCGTCAATGCAATGTTAGGATTGGTATACCGTGCAATAAAACAAGCTGAAACGCTCTATAACAGAATACCAACTTTATGTATTGGATTAAAAGTGGTCAGATTATAATTTTTTTTATAATATAATTCAGGTTATCCAAGCTAATACAAATTTTGTGATTAAGTTATTTTTTTTATTTAGTAAAATGTGGATGTATTTAATAATTTTTTACTAAAGAAATGACAATTTCCAATTTTTGCAGTTATTTCGAGTTTTTGTATTTTATTATAATTTTTAAATCAGTTTAATTTCTTTTATTTATCATAAAATTTTAAATTTATAATCTTCTGAAAATTTAGTAGAGGGCGTTATATTGCGCAAGGAAATGTTAACAATGAAAGGTGGTTTGAATAAAATAAATAAATAATTTAGAAAAAAAATGTTAAAGAATATCCATTTACTGAAATATCTAAGAGCTTAACATTAACGTTTTTCAAGGATCCAAACAAAAAGTTATTACGTCCAGAATGTTTAAAAAATCCCATCTGAGAAAAAACAAAATTGTGAAATTATTTAGGATGAATTTCGTTTATCTGTCCCATATTTATTGCGTGATAAATTAAATTTAAAACAACCTAAAAAGTAAAATCAATAAAAACTTGGTTTTGTATATATTTGTTTTAATTAAAAACAATTAATAAATAAATATTAGTATTGAATTAAATCCGTGGCGAAAAGGAAAGTCTATTGTAGAAGTGTGAAATCATAATTTATTTTTCTAAAGAGTTATGTTACAAAAGACAAAAGAGTTATTTTTCTATAACAACCACAGTCATAGAGGGAAAAATTTAAACCAATTTTCCACTGAACAAATGTTTGTTGTTGTTTTTTTCTAAAAGAGAACTCAGTAAATGATTAATTGGTTCCAGTAAATTACTTCTACCTTTTATACAGACCCGCCTTCATTTTCATTCTCGTCAATGCCATTTCGTATCAGAGATTTCCCTCAATCGAAGCCTGAGCTGGCTCTATTAAAGTTAAATTTTATCAATTTTCAATTCCTTTAAAAGTCTAGCAACAAAAGTTAGTCAATTATTTTAATTTTT
>NW_027113520.1:70064-87126 GCF_000696795.3 Halyomorpha halys
GGATCGACAAATAATACAACTGGCGAAGGCCCACAACTTTATTGTTTACATAGTCATGCCCCACAATGAAAAAATAATTTCTTCAACTAACTGTTATAAAACAGCATGTACATAGCACAATTTCCGATTAATAACTATTACAATTAAAACATTACTTGCAATTGTGTCATACAATTTTTTCCGCATTACTATGATACAACAAACTCTGGTTGCAATTTTTTTTTTTTTTATATCTTTACTGGAATTCACAACTGTACATAATTATACATTTAGTAAATTTGGTGTATATTATTATGTAGTGATACAGGCATGTTGAGAAACTACTCATTGGTAGCACAAGCTTTTACAGTAGCAGATATAGTGGCCATCTTCTTTTCAGGTGCCTCGGAGGATTGTTAGGAATGGAAGAGGAAGCAAGGTTAGAAACTAGTGGGTTTGGATGGTTAACGAGTTTATAATGGAAAGAATAATATCTGGTTCGAGCTAGATCGGTTACATATGGAACATTGAGGTCTTTATGTATGATTTTATTTGTGACAAAGTAAGCAGCATTGAGGATTTTAAGGATTTTGGATTGTAAGGATTGGATATGAGAGGAATTCGAAGATTTAGTGAAGCCCCAAAGCTCAACTCCGTATGCCCAGATTGGCCTTATTACAATCATGTAGATCAGTCTTTTGTAATTAATTGGAATGAATTGGAAGTTTAGACCGTTTTTCTAATAAGTGCTGTAATAGTCGAAATTGACATGTAGTTTTCTGTCTGTTTAGTCTTGTGTGAGGGTTCCAGGTTAGTCGTTTATCCAGACGTAGTCCAAGGTAGGGGATCAGTTCGACAGGGCGGAGTATTGGATACTGTAGAGCAGTCGGTAGGTTTACGGTGAAGGTTGAAGGTGATTTGACGGGATTTGTTGGAATTTATGTTAATCCTCTAATAATGACAGCATTCTTCGAGGCGCTGTGATATGGGATTGGAGAGTTTTGGATGCAATTAAAGGGTTATTATTAACTGCGAGCAAACATGTGTCATCGGCATATGTGATGAGGTGGTGAGGATTAGTTGGTATGTTATCTGTATAGACGATGTAGAGGATGGGACATAGAATACTATATTGAACACCAGCATACACATGGAAATAGAGGTATGAATTGGTTGCAAACTTAAAATAACAATTTCTGAGGGTGGTTACAGTACATAATACGAAATACACAAAGAAAATAAAATACATGTAGTGGACTACGACGAGATATCACCAAAGAGATACAGCCACAACACATACCTAACATATACTAAAAGACAACAGTCGGAACCTGAATTGTACAAAATTTGTTTATGGTATAAATTAAATCTTTTCACCAAGAGTGGTTATTTTTCTTCATTATTTATAATTTATGTTTATTCATTTTATTGGCTTTTTTAATATTTTTTTCTTTTTATTGTGTAGGATTTCTTTTTTAATTTCCAAACTGTATAAAAAGCAAATTCTAAGCACCTCACTGTACCATGGAAAAGTTACTTGCACCTAAATATGAATTAAGTGTTTATTATAGCCTTATGGCAAACTGTAAATAATAATTAATAAAAACAAGTTTGTTATGTACAAAAAAGTACATTATAAACTCATATATGAGCGATAGCCAAGTACCTCTCCGTAAAATAAGTAAAGTAGTGCGATCTGTGGTAATCAGTAAATGATTTTAAACCTGATAATTACCTTGAATATTACTTCAGTTAACACAGAATGACGGAAGATATGGTTTTAACTCACCTGAAAAAGAAAAAAAAAACATTTAGATTTCTAAGAAAAAAAATACTATAAAGCGTTTTAATAAATAGAAAATAAATAGCACAAATTATTCTATTTAGTAAAACCCCAACACAAATCAGGCTATTTAACTTTTGCTCAAAATGAGTAGCTGAACCTTCATTGGTTTGGTGTGGTAAACTTGTTGATTAAGCATGGAATACTGGCCACATCACCTTCTGTTATCACTGTTTCCTTTATATATTGTATCAGTATAAATTTATTTTTTATTTTCACTTTGCCCTTTATCAAAAACCAATGAGTATAAATTTTGCAAATTTATATTTCTAAGCCAATATTCTGTTGATGGGATTCTAGAAATGAAAAGAAATACATAACAAGATACGAAACATGCTTTGAATGAACAAGTTGATAACTGATTTACACTAAGCAATCATATTATGGACTGCTATTGGCAGAATGGATTTGTCATTTGCATAATGCTCTGGTTGCTATGTTAACAAGGCTCGGAATATTCAATGAATGTATTGATCGTAGATAATGATTGTTCGTTTAATCATGAAATTAGTCCATACAACCGGCCTGGTAATAACAAGTTACTTATTAAAAATAGACTCTGGCATAATTTTTAATAACCCATATAAACAAAGAATACTACCATTTGTTTATAATAAAAAAAAACTTGGGTGCGGATCCATGTAAGTATTTAGGTAGATAAAAAAGGTGTTTGTAACGGCATTATATCTTAATGCTCTGCAGGAGGGTGGTATAACTCTACTCTCCTTCAAAACAAAAGTAAAACTAGTAAGGCAACGTCCAAGAAAACAAGGTTTATATTGAGGTTAATTGGAATTTCCGCCATTGTAATCTAAACTAAAACAGACAGCAAATGATAAGCTCGTAATATTCCCCGTTTAATTTTCTGCCACCCCCTCCATTATACTTCATACTACCAGTTGCCGAGGAACTAGGGTCATTCTTAGAGGAAGGAGTATAATGGAGGTGTTAAGCTGGTAGGAAAAGTGAAGCAGAAAAGGCGGGTCTTATGATAGAGCAAGGGTGGTAGAGGAGTAGGAAATGGTTACAAACCAATCACTTGCCGTCCAATTAACCTCATCGTAAACTAGTCTTCAATATTAATCTGAAGGAGAGTAGGGTTATGCCACTACATATTCATACACAACCCTTAGCATGTTACCTTTAGAAAAAGTTAATTACAGGAGATTGGGGAAAAAGTTATAGTGAAATCTACTTAATGGTTATTAAAAGTTAATTAACTTTATTTATGATGTCATTTTGGTTTTGAAGGTGGCTATTAGTCTTAAAAAATAGAGGTCATTAATATCTTGTTGTCATTGTATTTAATTAGTTTTGTGCAATTAACTACCAACTGTTTCCTCGATTTTGTTTTTCTCTGAAACTAAATAGAATAATCCTGGTATTTTGGCAGGACTGGTGAAGTATGGCTACGTGAATCAAGACAATTCTTCATTACAGGATGAAGATATCAGAAGTATTTATATAGGAATATAAACATAGGAGTGCCGATAAAGTTAATTCAGTCGGAAGAGGTTAACAAGAAGAGTTGATCAGCGGGAAGAGGCAAAAGGTCAAATAACCATCCATCCGTTGTCCATGTTTCCATCTGTTTTGAAACGGTTATTAATGTTGTTCCATTCGAAAAAACGGTACAAGCAATCGTCGTGTACGAACTTACAAACCACTTCAGATTGTGATGTGCTGCGTTTTCATCTCTTGAAGTTTCCAAAGAGTAAAGTCAAAATTAATTTTAAAAGAAGATGTAGACTTGATGGTATAAGGCTACATGAATAACCGTCAGAATAGTGTCTTCACTAGAAATAGGTTTCTATATATTCATTAAATTATTTTTTTTCATCAATAAACTTTGAACAAACCTGTTTCGAAATTCACGTAGGAAAGAGAGCTGTATAAGTGATAGAAATATACATTTTCCACGATAATGTAACTAGGATAACGATAAAAGAAAGTCCCATCTCCTAGGGTATGGGTGAAAACTAGGAGCAATTTAGGAAACGTGACATCCGTCTCAGAAGTAGTGAGCACTTATCTGCATCTGTTTTTCTCAAATGACTTTCCTTATGTTTTATTCTTTTCATTGTTTATTTCTGCTTTCATTTTAAGTGGATAGCCTTTACTTCTTTGATCGTAGTTTCTGCTCTGATTGGCAATAACGAATTGAATTTTTTTTTTTTAATTTAGGCGGGAAAATAATATCATATAATTAAACATAGATAATCGGGACTGATTTATAGTGATATGAACATTTAGATCCCAGATATAAACCAAAAGACTAATTTTTTATATTGTAATTTTTTTTTCTCAGGTCTCTTCTAGTGCTTCAGACAGAATTGTTTCAACCTCAACAAACTCCTCAAGAAAATAATTTCAAGAACGTCAATATCTACTTACTTATCTTGATAATTTTGTTAATGGACTAATCTTTAATGGATTAAAAGTTTTGTTCATAATGAACGTCTCAACTAAGCTGTCAATTTCACAAAGCTGGATAAGGCACCAGACACTATCGAAAGCAAATCATAATTGGATCCTGTAAAACAATACATTAATAATTAATTTGTGTCTAAGGAGCACTATTAATCCTGTTTGAATATCATTTTAAAATATCTTTATTACTTTTAATTTATATGATATGCTACATTTTTTAAAAAGAATTAGTGAAAATTTAATGTCCATAGTACTACTTATGTAAAATATTAAAAATAAAATTAATTATATGCAACGAGTGTTTTTTTTCCTTTATAACCTTATGATAACTCATTATTTTCATTGGTATAAATGTACATAAATAATCATTTTTAAAGAATTATTTTGATAGTCACACACAGAATATTTTTATATTGATAAAGTAAATAAAATAGGTCAATAAAACACGGAGTTTTAGATTTTTTTTTAATTTAAAAAATATTAAATTCACTCCAGGGATTTAATCAAGCTCTAATTACTGAAAATTAAATTTTAAAAGTAGTGTTTTTTTTCTTATTCTAATTGTGATATAAGTTCATATTTTTTTAGGGTACTAAAATACTAATATTAGTTGTTAAATAAATAATAAAATTTTTAGCTCAAATCTACCACCAAAATTTTATTATAATTTGATTTTTATACCTGTTTCCCTCGATTTTCTTGATGTGCGTTTATTTAAATTTTGTAATATTAGTAAAGCAGGAAACTTATACACATT
The DNA here is from genome assembly GCF_000696795.3 of Halyomorpha halys. Lineage (NCBI taxonomy): Eukaryota > Metazoa > Arthropoda > Insecta > Hemiptera > Pentatomidae > Halyomorpha > Halyomorpha halys. The sequence goes on from NW_027113520.1 coordinate 75,074, forward strand.
TCTTTTCATTTAGTTTTTGGTTTGACTGAATAACAAGGAGAATAAAAGTGAGCTAACAAGCGGATTAAAGTGATTATAAATTTAAGAATGAACTTTGATATAGTTGTCTTGAATCTAATAATTTACTGCACCAACAGTTGAAGTAGATGTGATTTTATATAAACCAATGTAATCAATTTTTCGAAAAATTTGGTTTTGTTGTTTGTATAGACATCTTTTGCTAAAGTAGTGTTCCGCCTAGTGTTATAGATTAATCACCCATTAATTCAGGATATAAAATTCTGATGATATATTCTATTTTCAGATTTTTAATTTTAATGTTTGCGTCTTTTGTCAGAGCAAAATCAGAGATATTGCACATTGTATTATGAAGTTTTCCGTAGAGTCAAGCTGACGTTTCTTGATATGGTGGCATATAATTCATTCTTTGGGATGCATTATTTGTTATTTTATTTTAAATGAATTATTTAAGGTAATAAAATACTTGCACTAATTATTCTAGTGGATTAGAAGCTGCTAATTAATAAGACATTTCAATCTAAAGGTGAAATTTGGATTGCACCCATTGAGCAACCGGCTAATAACAAGCAGCCAACTGATGTTATTAGACCCTTTTACTGTTTAACCTCTCGCACACTACAAACTGGCAGTCCTCATTTCAACGAGTTGAAGTGACAGCTATGAAGCCGGACCAATTTGCTGTCGGCTTCACCTCTTCTAGCCTGGCAGCCGTTATAGGGTTAACCTATTACACCAAAAGATCAGAGAAAGGGATTTCTGGCACACAGACCGAAGTGGGCTCTGATCCTATACCTCTGTCGCTGTATAAACACATAAATGTTTTTTTTATTTTTATGTATCGTACCCGATATGCTCTAAAACATATAAGTTTTCTCATGAATTTTTAGACAGAACAGATTTGACTCTTGCTACTCCGAACTAGATTCCATCTTAAGTCCTCATGAAAACTAAAACAGCCTAAGAATACGAATGAATATTGTTTTCTCTTCTAATTTTGATGGATATTTTGATGTTTTAAAGTGTCGATGTGGTTTATTTTCTTGATTATTCTGCTTGTCCAGAAGGCCTCGAAAATGCGTGTTCAGTTAAAAATGTAAGGGTAGTTAACAAGGAAGATGACTATATAGGATGTGACGAACGGGTAACAACGGCTATATCACAGAGGATGGTAACCTCTCCTACCGGATACTATTCCCACAAACACCAGGGAGGTATGCAGACCTGGAGGGTGGCTAACCACCAGAGTCATACAGGAAGGTGCCTTCGTCCTGCCGGGTACTATTCCGACTGAGCCGAAGGGGGTATGTACGCCCGGAAAGTAGCTACGCACTCGAGCTTACGAGGTGATAACAGATAGAGGAGTGGGATCGTGTAAACAGTGAACAATAAATAACAAACATTTAGGAATCAGGATCGGCTATAAACCGAAACTATCTCAAGCAGAGGTTGTGGATCTGTGTTCTTCTCTGATCTCTTTAGTGTTTCTTTAAGACCCTTATTTATAGGCCAAGTACCTACGGATTTGGCACCGTTTATTCATTATTTTATCAACATCGATAAGTAGTATGTATAAAAATTAATAATATGTAAAAATAACAATTCGTTGTTATAAAAGAAAGTAATGTATACATTTGAGAGCTTTAATAAGGCTTGAGGTGCTGCGCTCTAGTGGATTGTAGCTGAACTTCTTATTTCTCTCCCTACAAAAGCAATAGACCATATTTCATTCAAGGTGGCGCTGTTTTCAATTTTTTTTTTACAAGTTAATACTTTATAGAATTCACTGTATATGTATTGAGTATTAATAGCAGAAATATTTCGTAATCATGAAGGTTTAAACCAATGCTTCTTAACCCATAAACTGTTCACGTTTGAGTTAGAACGGATTTGATCAAAGGGGTAACAACACTCCGGTTCATTTTATCTTAACGCAATGTTTTCTTGATATAAATTAAGACAAGCATTAGGCAATGCGAAGTAAAATTTGTTAAAAATAACAGATAAAAACATGCCTTCAGTTTCTAATAGGGTTTGATAAAATATTCTAAATGTATTTATTTATCCTTTATAGCGTTTTATCCATTAACCGCAGTTTATTATTTATATCCATTAACCTCCTTGAATTTACAGGAAAAAATGCATAACTCTCTGAAATGTTAACCAATTCTTAATATTACTGAAGGTTTGAAATTAAGAGAAAATAAATTTCGTGCTATTGCCCACAGATACAACACAAGATGTCTTTCCTTGCGCTAAATTTAGAATTCAGTTTTAATTATTATTATAAAATGAACCAACTAATTATTTTCAAGATTTTTTTCTGTAGAGAGAAATATTTATTACCAAACTTTCAAATTTCTATCTTCAGAATTAAATTGCCAATAAGCACGACCTATCTTCATTAGTGCAACCCAATACACTAAAACATAATCTAACAAACAAACCTCATTGCTTTGAATTAAATAAAGTTTTTAGTATTATAAAAATATAGGGAAAATACCTGAAATACCTTTTGTGTTTAGCTCTTTTCTTTATTTAATATTAATTTACAGAAAATGATAGAAAAACAAGTTTCAAAATATACTACTAAGAAATCAAGCCGACATTGAATTCTTGAATTGATCATTGTAAAATCTATTTTTATTTACAATGATGATTCTGATATAGAGTAATTTACATTTCTGTAAGTTTACATATTTGTTAACTGATAGAGAGTTATATATTACATTAGGCTTTGCCCTACTTTTGAAATGGTATTTTCAGCAGTCATATAAGAAAACGAAGTTTTGCTATTTCTGTTAGTGAAGTGGTATATTATATAAATGGTGATGTTTATGGGACTAGGGTTAATTATATCTAAACAATTATAGGTAAGAATCTCTGTAATATAAAGTAAAATGAACTTCTATTAAAAAATAGCAATAAGGCACTCGTAAAAAGTAGAAAGGGTTAATCAGATTGAGGGTAAAAATGAAAATGGCCGTGTGGATTGTTAGGTTAAGACGGATGGACTGTCGGGAAACGATTCTTTATTTATTATATTATTTATCCTGATCATCCTGGGCGAAATCTATTTCAGAGTTTTTAAATTTCCTCCAAAATAAAATATTTGTTAGGAAAAAAATTATATAGTAACTTTTAAAAATAACGATTTAGAAACAGTATGGAACTCTTTACATCTCTTTCTTCAATGTAATTCATTTATGAAAATAGCATTTTTTAAAAATATTTTTAGAAAGATCAGAGACTAATATCAGATCCTTTTTTTAAATTATTGTTGCTTTCACTGAGTTACGAATTGTTTTTTACGTATTTTTAAGTCGGATTGTCTGAATCTCTCCAATATTTTAGAATTATTTTTGAAAATCTTAGTGTTTTAGATTATTATCTGAAATTCAGTGAATTTTAAGACAAGTTTTATTGCACTATACACAAAGCATAATATACAAGAAGGTTGTGCAAGGTGGGTAGACTTGAAAGTACATAAACATCGTTTATATGCGTTCATATAAAATTGGAAGTTATGAATGAAAACAGGTACTGAGCCGTCGGTTAGGTTGGTGTTTATTTTTCAAGTAGTGTATTCAACACGCCAACGTACTGTCAGCCTAGTGATAAATGCTATTCTATTGTGATGAATGAACGTATTACCTCACAAAAACATCTTCTTTTTTTTATATTTAAAGGATTGGCTAAGATGTTGTAAAGGAAGGTGTGAAATAAAAAAAATTAATTAGCTACTTTCAATATGTCATTCTTTCCAGTTTCTTAGGCGTTTTATTCCAGTCCCGTCGGTTATGATTGTCAGTTTTTCAACCGAGGTTCTTTGTAATCTAATCATGCTGATTTAATTAACTGATGCTGATTTAACTGAACAATAAATAATTCAGTCAAAATTCATAAATAAATAAAACATTACCGGGCCTCAAACTTATCTTAGCAACAAATACATAATATATTCCACTACCAATTTTCATTCACAATGAAATAAACTAAGAAATATGTAACATTAAGTGTGTATCGAGTGAGGAAAACTTTTTTTATGTTAGAGAGCATTTGATGATATGTGGGAGTTCATTATAAATTGTTATGTAGAGATTACGTGTTTCATGACTAATGGTTTATCCTGAACCTGACTTTGATATTAATTGGATATGTTATAAATTAAAAAATACGTAATATTAACAATCTTATTTGTCTAGTTTAAAATTTGAATTTCAAGTAGTAACATAAAATTATTTGCTGTATAGGTCATAGTAATCTAAAATGTTGCATGTTGATCCTTTTGACACGAAAGCCGTAGTAAGATGACTATCAGGATGAATTAGTTGAAAAAGATTTGCTGTTTATAAATGTGAGAGCTTAGTTACTAACATGACGTACTCCTTCAAGGCATGCGATGTTTCCATTAGTCCGTATCGATTCAAGAAAATATCTTCCTTTTTTGTTCAAAGTGAAAAAAAATTGTTTTATTTATTTAAAAATCAGTAGTTCTTACTGGACTAAGCTCTTTGCCTAATTAACCTACTACAGTAAAACCAAACTGGGGAGGGTGGAAGAGAGAAAGAGGTAAATGTAAATGTAACCATATTTTGAACGAACGCCTCTGCTAATTAAAGTTTGGATGGATATATCATTCAAAGAGATTCCGTTGTTGTTTTGAAACCATATGAGTTCGAAATATTGAAGAATCGAATGAGTTAAATCTGTCCATATATTAGTCTTTAATAATTTTGCAGCACCGATTTATGAGTTGTATATATTCTTATTTTTTCGTAACATCCTTTATTATTGAATTTATACAATACATACATATACTTACATAATAGAAATGATAAATGTGTACTAGCATACTACTGCCTTGGATTGCTTTGTGGTATTGTAAGGTTTGTTGCAGGGTCCAATCTAGGTAGCCAAAGTCATGCAGCTAACGCCAGTGGATTATTGGAACGGGAGATGAGTTTTATAAAAAGACTGTATATATTTAATCCCAATCATGATAACGCAGGCGGCGAGTAAGCGCCCCAGTGCTCCCCTAAACACAGCTGTTCCCATAACTTACCTTAAAATTCCCTTCAGGTAATAAAATGATATTTATGGTTATTATTTACATATATTCCTATTTTTGTATTATGTATTGGTTTTTGTTTGAGATAATAAAATTAATAGAAGGGTGAGAAAAAAAAAGCATAATGAGAAACAACTTCATTAGACAATAAAAATAGAGTATGTTTAGTTACTACATCATTCACCTACTACAATGCAGTGAGAAAATCATAGACAAATGATTTCTTTAACTTGTGATGATTTTTGGGTGTCAATTATAAACTGCTAAGTAGACATTATGTGTCTTTCATGGCTTTTAATGCATATCTTTTAATGAAAATAGACATAAAACAATTGTTTTAATGATTTAAATTAGACATTAAATAATTGATGGGCCTAGTTGTTATTATACAGAGAACTGATGATGAGAAAAATAGAATAAATTCATAGTGTCACGTGATGTCACAAATAGTTTGTGATTGGGATTGTGAAATTTCCTGTTACAATAGATTTTCGTTAATAATAATAATAATAATACTCACATGAATAAATATACATATAATAATGTAATAAATAATGGTTTATGCTGATTATGAGAAGTTTCATTGAGCTGAAGATAAATTATCAAAAGGATCTGAAACTATTAAAATTATAAATGAAGATATTAAAATATTCAGCCTAGTTGAGGTTTAATTTTATAATAAACAACACTGAAAATTAATACACAATGGCTATTTTTATAGTTTTCGATAATGATTTACAAGCATGTTCATGCAAATAACATTTTAATTTTTTTTTAAATTAGCCTATATATCTCGTTTTATTATTTATATATTTACATCGAATACATGTCTTGGTTGATATAATGAAAAGAAAAGGTTTAACTCCGCTGACAAAGCTAAACCATGAATTATGAGAAGTAAAAATTTAAAGACAAATTAAAACGATTCTTCCTCGTTATGTTTTTATTAGTGGATAAAACACTGTTTTACGGTCATACAAAGTGAATATTTACGACATGAGACCAGAAGGCCATTTAATGCCACTAAAACTTTACAACTACAGTAAAAGTAGTGTAAATGAATTAAAGAGTTTTATCCCAAGAAACACTGATGTTGGTTATTTTCTACGAAGAGGGATAGTACATTGAGACTAACTTTTTCAATCTTGGGCAGTGTAAAATATTTATAGTTTAACTGCGGAGTCTATCATCGACCCACACCGTCCCTGTCAGCATCGATTATGCATTAGCCTCTGCATCTTTTTCTTCTTCGGCCTGGTATTCATATCGTCTCCTGGCTACCGTTCATTCCTTACAGGGTCTATTGGCTATTGTATCGTAGGGCTTTATCTATATGAAAGACTAAATAATCGGTTTCATACCCATGCCTGAAATAGATTTTTTAATTTATGTTAAAGTACAATTGAAAGATATCAGGACAAAGTCCTAAGTCACTCAAATCAATCAAAATAAGAATTGAAATTAGGGTTCTAGATTAATGCTTATTTTTGTCCTTTGCTTTGTATCTTTTTACAAAAGATTACCCCAGGTAACTCTCTCTGTTATATAAAAAAAAATTAATTACCACCGTATAAAATCTAATTTTATTTGGTTTATATAGCACAACTTAAACCGTTCTTTCAGTATTGTATTTAGTTGCTATTAGTGACCGTTAAAAAAAAAGTGTAATAAAAACCCCGAAATATGCAAAATCGTGCATTAAAAACTCAAAATGAGTAAAAAAACACCTAAAACCTGTAACAATCAACTTTATGATATTAATACTTCGAAAGTTTACTTAACCTTGTTTGAATCAAATTAAATTCGCTAATTATATTCTACATTTTTGCCAACATACATAAATAACTAAACTACTTTAATTGAAAACCTAAAATTTTGTCTACAATTGAAGAGCTATGAGAAATGTAAATGTATTAACTGATTTTATATTCCTATTATCAAGGCTGGATTTAAATTTTTGTAACTTCTTAAAACTACTTCAATTATTTTAGTTTTAATAAAATATACAAGGCAAGGAGGCAATAAGGAGAGTAAATATTTAAAAATATTCTAACAAGAAACATTCCCATTTTGATTTCTTCTGAAATTTCACATATCATGTTCTTCCGTTTTGCTTTCGATTATAATGAACAATCATTTAGTCGATATCAATCAATTCTAATAAGTAATCGATTAAGAACTTTTAGAGATTCACCTTAGTAGCAAGATGCTATATTAGAAGGTTTTCCGTTAGTTCAAAGGTTATTTTAGGAGTAAATATATCAATATTTTCGGGCCAATCAGAAATATGAGACAAATTGATATCTTTGTGGATCATATCTGTACAAAATAATTTTAATGCCACTCATATAAGGTTCATGTAGGGAGTGCATAATGTATAAGCCAACAGCGTGGAAAATAAGTCATTTACTAAATGTAAGTTTTTAATAAAAAAAAAAAAATCATTTAATCAACTTCCAACACTTTTTCCATTCCACCTGGGAAATTTTCCTTTTTCCCAGTAACTCTATTTCCAAAGACAAGGTTTCAGTTACCTTATACCTATACAACTAAATTATTAGTAATAATACATCATACACAAATAACGACAACTGATATTCATTTGGAAACGTTGAACAAAAGTAGGAAAGAGCAATTCGTTCTCAGTAAATTTATTTTTATTTTTTGTCTCTGTAACTGTTTCTTTTAAGCCCCCTTAACGAGATTTCTACTCTCCCCCCCCCTGACTGAGAAAGAAACAGGAAGGATCTGAACATAGGCCAAAATAAAGTGAACACTTTTCATACTTATTGGCAAATGGCTGAACATCTTTGAGTCATGGGAGTTTGGGAAAAAGTTTTAAGAGAAAAAAATAAAACACTCTGGCCGAAACCACTTGCTAAAAAGAACTTTAAGAAACGACGACCATAATTTTTGTTGAATAACACTCGCACAAATTATTGGCAAAGTTTCACCGAGATTAATGGACCGAATTTTCCTTTTTCTAAATATTATTAATAAAATTATGCTAACAAGGTTCAAATTAGAATAATTTTTGATCGGTAATAGGGATTATAATAATGCTCTCTTTTTTTAAAAACAAAATTGTAAAAATTTCTATTATTTTTTACTAATGTTATTAAAGTAGATAAACGATGGTGACAAGGTTTCTGTAAGGCTAATATTTATATTAATCAATCAAATTTTCAATAAAAAAATCTCTAAACTTAAAAAGTTGATCAATAATAATTAATATGGCTGCTTATCCCAATATATTTTTACAATATCATATAAAAATGTTTTAATTATACTTGTATACCGAGTATTAAATCTTTATTTTCCACATGGCTAAGAAAACATAGAATATATTTATTACGTTTTAAATGCGTGTTAAAAGATAGCCAGGATGAAAAAATTCAACATAAATATAATAATTGGTTGGTTTTATCATCATTCTGTTTTTTTACGACTAGTATCTTGTTTTTGCAATCCTGAAGAAGACTTGCATATTAGTCTGGAAAGTCGGTAACCATTCAAAAATTATAAATTTATTCTTTTATTATATTTTCTTCTATTATTTTTTTTTCAAACAGTAGAATCCCTTTTTTCTATATCTGACGGGACGGAGATATCACCGGTTAAGCAGAGGAGCCGTTGAATAACATCAAGTATTAATTCATATATTATGTAAAAATTAATATGCAGTACAAAACTTAATAAATAGGTGATGTATATTATTATTATTTAATGAAATTTGATTAAACAATTAAAAACAATTATTTGACAAATTTAATGCATAAATTAATTTAAGTGTAAAAGTGATTTTTTAACTGTTAAGTGATAGTCAAAAAGTCAGATATTTTATTATATCTTACCTAAATTTTTTTATAAATTTCTTTATTTTATTTCTAGGAGGTGGTTAATCGTGAAACGGTTAAATGAGGTTCTACTGCATTTGGATATGCATCAACTTTAACGTGAGCAAAAAATAAGAATAATATAACACGATAGAAACATTCCAGTTGTTGGATCTGGATCTACGGATTGTGGAATATTTATATTATATACTGAATTTATTACAATCATCTTGTTTTTGTTTTGGCGAAAATAATACCCTTTTGTATTAAAATATAGTTGTGGCTAGTTCCCATCGTAATCCGGTGATATATGGACATGAGAGAAGACTACTACTGGAGGAGGATACGACCGAGAAAACCCTTGTTCAGAGCGGGCAGAGATAAAGCGGCCGCTGATGACAGAAAGATTAGAGGAAGAAATACTGGCTGTAACAAAAGGGGGCCAACGCCGCGGGGTGTTTCTTCTGCTAGATTTACGAGTCGTTATCATCAGCAAATGCTATCTTAAATATCTCCTCATAAAAACTACCCAAGCTGACAACATCCCCATAATGATTTTCATACTTTTATTACAGATATTTGAACAAACTCAAAGCACACAATCAGGCTAATTAAAACAAGGAATGAAATAATATTACGAATTTATTTTTATTCATTACAAAAATATATTAAAAATTAAAAATGATTGAGACCTAATGTTTTTTTAACATTTGTGATTTTTTTATGAATTTCTTGACGTTGTTTTCATAGGGTGGGTCCGTCACTCCCACGCCTATTTTTGTGAGTGGCACCCATTAGCTGATGGGTCTCACAAATACCCGGCGGGAGGCTGTGAGTGAGTATTCTATAATTTAGAGCTAGAACAAGCCATTTAAGAAAGCAAACGACGGTGGAGGAGAGAACTCTGTGATGAGGTGGATGCAGACCCATGGCTATTTCCCTCCATGAAGTAATGCCAAGCGGCAGTCCCGTGGAGGGAAATAAACAGGTGTAGGCGGTGGTTATTGTGGGTAAAAATCCCACACTCGGATAGGTACAGGCCTCTCTGTGTCTTTTGAAGATTTCCACTGACCCTTGTAAAAAAAAAAAAAAAATAACACACACATACGCACTATTTTGCGAGTTATTGTTATTTGGACTCAAGGGACCAAAAAATGTGTATTTCCGTCGAGTCGAATAAATACACCTGCAATACTGCCCCTTACTATTTATTCCTTACATAGGTAAGTGAAAGTAATTTTTAAAAAACGAACAGGGCCCTGTTTCATAATGAAAGCTAATAGTATTAGTTCAAAATACAAGTATAGAAACAACGTGGTAATTACACTAATACCTTTATTCTTCATAATAAGGAGGACTATTAGAGACATTACAGAAGTCAAAAAGTACAAGTTACTATTATACAAGTCAGTGTAATTGTATTAAGTAGAATCGACAAGACTAATAATATTAGTTTGTACTTCATTATGAAACAGAGCCCAGAGGGTATGTGCTACAAGAGGAAACAGAAGAGAATAGTTGTCAGCAGAATAAGGATTCGCCATTTCAACCTGCCTAATATAAATTTAATTACAAAAGAGGGCCAACTAAAATGCAAAATATATATGTCCCTATTAACTATTTAACATACAATAGTGCACATTACCTACATCAAGCTTTTGTAAATAATAAAATATAACGTTGTAGAGAGATAGCGCTAAAATGTTCAAGAGAAATAATTGATGATACATAAACCTATTAAAAGAAAATCAATTATACAAACAAATATATGAATTAAATAATGGTACAAAAAAAACTGGTAAGTACTAATAATAAATAACCTCTGTACAACAATATAAATTTAAGATATCAATTCAATTAATAATCATAAAGTCATTAACCACATGTACTATCAACCCATATTACCCCCCAAAAAAATCACCTAAACAGCAAAACAAGACTAAAACTGCAAATAATTGAAAATGTAAGCGGGTGCAGTGGCCAAGAAATCAAACACCCTGAAAAACAGTGGCCTCATCTACACGAAATATTGGAAGATAAAAAATAAAGGAAGCTTTTTAATTTCAACAAAGTAGGATTGTTTGGAGTTCTTCACCTTTTTTCCGTTCCGAAAGATTTCTACCAAAACATTGTAAAACATATAACTTAATTATTTCATTTTATTTTTTCGTAGAAGACTTCTTTGAATGCAAGAGTGCCCATGAAGTTGTTCTAATTCAAATCGCTAAGGCAATCGTGAAATGTGATTCACGACTATTCCGAATTGATTTTATAGTACTTCGTCTCAAATAGTTTCACATTGTTAAATTACGTTTTTGCTATTATTACGTTGGTGGCTTAGAGACGGTGGATAACATTAGCCGTGGTCATGTCGGAACAGTTCTAGCCGAAGTTTGCTTGTTCAGGGCTGGATCTGACAGATATACTCATTGCTGGAGAATATCCAGGAAGTTCATCGCAGTTTGGTGTCTTCTGTAGTTGACAGCATGACAGGACTAAAGAAGGATAATGATTTTGAAAAAAAAAAGACTTTGATTCATTAACTGATGAAATTTTAAAACTGTAACTTTACCGGAACTGTAACTTTACCCGATGAAAGTTAAAAGTAACAACTTTCTGATTTTTTAAAAAACATTTTGAAGGTTTTTTTTATAATCTGGTTTTAATTTTAATATAGGTGAAATTTAATTCCTTGAACACAAAATTTCGTATATCTTATAAAATAAAAATGCATTGTTTTCATTCGAAAGCTACTCTCTGTATGCTAAAATATGAGGTTGGATTCTTGAAAATTAAATTCCTGATCAGTAATGTTAACATCTTGACTGACAAAGAAAATTCTCTTTAAAAGAAAAGAACTTTCACACCCTCACAAGTTTAAAGGGTAAATAAATTATTCCAAAACTAAACCTTAGTAACAAGACTGGTGGTTCTCACGGTTAGCAAAAAGGATTCGTGCACGGATGGAAAACTAGCAGCAAGCTCATTTCATTATAATTCTACGAGAAGAAGAACGGTTCACTGTGAGACTATTCGTCTATCTTGGAGAAAAGAAAAAATACATGCCAATCTCATGGAACCAATAACCTGCGGAAGGTGGTTACAAACAATGGAGGGAGGGAGAGAGA